>NW_027254743.1:0-154344 GCF_044704955.1 Pristiophorus japonicus | reverse complement strand
CCCAACCTTCCCCCCCCCCATCTCCTTACCCCCCCCATCTCCTCCCCCCCATCCCTCCTTCCCCCCCCATCTCCTTCCCCCCCCATCTCCTTCCCCCCCCCATCCCTTCCCCCCCCATCTCCTATCCCCCCCCATCTCCTTCCCCCCCCATCTCCTTCCCCCCCCATCTCCTCCCCCCCCATCTCCTTCCCCCCCCAATCTCCTTTCCCCCCCCAATCTCCTTCCCCCCCCAATCTCCTTCCCCCCCCAATCTCCTTCCCCCCCCATCTCCTTTCCCCCCCATCTCCTTTCCCCCCCATCTCCTTCCCCCCCCCATCTCCTTTCCCCCCCCCATCTCCTTTCCCCCCCCCATCTCCTTTCCCCCCCCATCTCCTTTCCCCCCCCCCATCTCCTTTCCCCCCCCCCATCTCCTTTCCCCCCCCATCTCCTTTCCCCCCCCCCATCTCCTTTCCCCCCCCCCATCTCCTTTCCCCCCCCCCATCTCCTTTCCCCCCCCCCATCTCCTTTCCCCCCCCATCTCCTTTCCCCCCCCCATCTCCTTTCCCCCCCCCATCTCCTTTCCCCCCCCCCCCCATCTCCTTTCCCCCCCCCAATCTCCTTTCCCCCCCCCCATCTCCTTTCCCCCCCCCATCTCCTTTCCCCCCCATCTCCTTTCCCCCCCCCCATCTCCTTTCCCCCCCCCCATCTCCTTTCCCCCCCCCATCTCCTTTCCCCCCCCCATCTCCTTTCTCCCCCCCCCCATCTCCTTTCTCCCCCCCCATCTCCTTTCTCCCCCCCCATCTCCTTTCTCCCCCCCCATCTCCTTTCCCCCCCCCATCTCCTTTCCCCCCCCATCTCCTTTCCCCCCCCATCTCCCCTTTATCCCCTTCAACCCCCTCTCTCCCTCTACCCCCCTCACCTCGCTGTCAGAAACACAGACACTGACAGACAGAGAATGAGAGACACACACAGACAGACAGAGAGATAGAGACACTGACAGAGACACACTGGGGGGGGGGGGGGGCATCCCAGCATGCTGTTGGAGGGCTCCCGGTGCTGCAGTCGGTAAGTAGAAAATGTTTTATTTATTGATTTAAAAAAAAAATATATTTCTTATTAATTTTTTTTGATTGATTTATTGGTTGATTTATTGATGTATTTATCATTTATTATTGATGATGGCTCTTTATTTGTAAAACTGAAGTGTTTAATGTTTGTAAACTTCCCTTTAAACCCCCTCCCCCATTCCCTACGCCTGATTTGTAACCTACGCCTGATTTTCTAAAGTGTAGATAAGGTTTTTTCGAGCATACAAAAATCTTCACTTACTCCATTCTAAGTTAGTTTGGAGTAAGTTTTCACTGACGAAACTTTGAAAACAGGCGTAAGTGGCCGGACTCGCTCCCTTTTGAAAAAAAAATTCTGTTCCAAAGTGAAACTATTCTAACTGACTAGAACTGGAGCAAACTAAATGACGAGAATTCCGATTTCTAAGATACTCCGTTCTACACCAGTTGCTCCTAAAAATCAGGAGCAAATCAGGTGGAAACTTGGGGCCATACAATGTAGTTGTAAATCAGGATTGCTGGGCTCTTGCAGCTAGTGTGCCCCGAAACTTCTTTCTCTGAAATGATTCATGAATTTTTTTTAAATACGACCAAACTTAATTAGAGGCTGTAGTCAATTAGACAGGTTTGATTTATTTTTAGTGCTGAGTATTTTGTTCATCAATGTGTGCAATGTTGATGCTGGGGGACGCAACACATTTCTGCTTTTTGTGTCTGCATCAAGCATCACCATGAAAAATACTGCATAGATTAGCTGCATGTTAATTTTCATCTTCATTGTCTGAAAACTGCAACTAAACTCTCTCAACAACAATAGCTTGTATTTATATAGCACCTTTAACACAGCAAGGCTCGAGACGCATAAGGAGTTATAAGGGCAGATGGCCAAAAGCTTGGTCAAAGAAGTATGGTTTAAGGAGCTCCCTAAAGGAGGAGAGATTCAGGGAGGGAATTCCAGAGCTCCTCAAAACAATGTACTCCACTGCACTAGTGTGACATTTCTGTTACCTGTACCAGACACTTCTATAAACATCACATTTGCTTCCTGTCACACTTCAGATGTCACCATGAGCAATTGTTATATTATAAATGGTACATTTAGTGCAGATTTCAAGGATGCCTCACTTAAAACGTCATGCTCATAGTTCTGTGCCACACTTAAAAGAAGTTTTTTTAAAAAAAAGGAACATTACAGGAACAGAGCCAGGATATCTGCAGACTCTCAATTATCTGCATGACCTCACCCAATGTTTACTCAATAGTAGCAATCTCTTAATTGACCTCTGTAGGAACTCAGATTTACCCAACAGAAATTAGATGCTTTACCCTTAAAACGATGCATACACTTTAAATGCCTGAGGAAGAGAGTGTTCGAACATCAGGCCCTTAAATCTGGCACCAAGCTCATAGTCTACAGGGCTGTAGTGATACCCGCCCTCCTGTATAGATCAGAAACGTGGATCATATACAGTAGACACCTCAAATCGCTGGAGAAATACCACCAACGATGTCTCTGCAAGATCCTCTGGGAGGACAGACGCACCAACGTTAGCATCCTCAATCAGGCCAACATCCCCAGCATCGAAGCACTGACCACACTCGACCAGCTCTGTTGGGCGGGCCACATCAGTTGCATGCCTGACGCCAAACTCTCAAAGCAAGCACTCTACTCGGAACTCCGACATGGCAGATGAGCCCGAGGTGGGCAGAGGAAATGTTTCAAGGACACCCTCAAAGTCTTCTTGATAAAATGCAACATTCCCATTGACACCTGGGAGTCCCTAGCCAAAGACCGCCCTAAGTGGAGGAAGAGCATCCGGGAGGGTGTTGAACACCTCGAGTCTCGTCGCCGAGAGCATGCAGAAAACAAGCACAGGCAGTGGAAGGAGTGTGCGGCAAACCAGTCCCACCCACCCTTCAACGACTGTACCACCTGTGACAGAGACTGGAATTCCAGGATTGGACTGTTCAGTCACCAAAGAAGTCACTTTTAGAGTGGAAGCAAGTCTTCCTCAATTTTGAGGGACTGCCTATGAAATGAATAATGTTGCAGATCTTATAAAACAGTGCATCCTCTGGCTTAGAGTGAGTAGCGCACTGGCAGGGAGGAAAGCCAGAAGAGTACAGCAGTATTTACGTTCGAGCTATCAACCATCCCGGATAGAGTGGAATTATCGATCTGCTGGCAACCTGGGAGAAAAGCACTCTATGTGTGGTTTGCACCTCGGCCACCTCCGTCACTGAAGGCCTTTCAGTAAATAATGGGTAAAAGGGCGAGATCATAGAAATTTACAGCACGAAAGGAAGCCATTTCGGCCCATTGTGTCTGCACCGGCCAACAAAGAGCTATCCAGCCTAATCCCACTTTCCAGCTCTTGGTCCGTAGCCCAGTAGGTTACAGCACTTCAAGTGCACATTCAAGTACTTTTTAAATGTGCTGAGGGTTTCTACCTCTACCACCCTTTCAGGCAATGAGTTCCAGACCTCCACCACCCTGTGGATGCAGAAATTCCCCCTCAAATCCCCTCTGAACCTCTTCCAATTACTTTAACTCTATGCCCCCTGGCTGTTGACACATCTGCTAAGGCAAATAGGGTCATCTTATCCATTCTATCTAGGCCCCTCATAATTTTATACACCTCCAATAAGGTCTCCTCAGCCTCCTCTGTTACAAAGAAAACAACCGCAGCCTATCTAATCTTTCCTCATAGCTAAAATGCTCCAGGCCAGGCAACATCCTCGTAAATCTCCTCTCTACCCTTTCTAGTGCAATCACATCTTTCCTGTAATGTAGTGACCAGAAATGCACACAGTATTCTAGCTGTGTGGCCTAACTAGTGTTTTATACAGTTCAAGCATAACCTCCCTGCTCTTGTATTCTATGCCTCGGCTAATAAAGGCAAGTATTCCGTATGCCTTCTTAACCATGTGATCTACCTGGCCTGCTACCTTCAGCGATCTATGGACATGCACTCCAAGATCCCTTTATTCCTCTACACTTCTCAGTGTCTTAGCATTTAATGTGTATTCCCTTGCTTTGTTAGCCTTCCCCAAATGCATAACCTCGCACTTCTCCGGATTGAATTCTATTTGCCACCTGACCAGTTCATTGATATCTTCCTGCAGTCTACAGCTTTCTTCTTCTTTATCAATCACACAGCCAATTTTAATATCATCTGCAAACTTCTTAATCATACTCCTTACATTCAAATCTAAATCATTGATATGTACCAAAAAAAACAAGGGATCTAGTACTGAGCCCTGCGGAACCCCACGGGAATCAGCCTTCCAGTCACAAAAACATCCATCAACCATTATCCTTTGCTTCTGCCTCTGAGCCAATTTTGGATCTCATGGGCTTTTACATTCATGACTAGTCTGCCATGTGGGACCTTATCAAAAGCTTTGCTAAAATCCATATACACTACAGCAAACTCACTACCCTGATCAATCCTCCTTGTTACCTCCTCAAAAATTCAATCAAGTTAGTCAGACACGACCTTCCCTTCACAAATCCATGCTGACTGTCCTTGATTAATCCATGTCTTTCTAAGTGAAGATTTATCCTGTCCTTCAAAATTTTTTCCAATAATTTTCCACCGAGGTTAGACTCACTGGCCTGTAATTACTCGGTCTATCCCTTTCTCCTTTTTTAAACAAAAGTACCATGTTAGCATTCCACACCTGTAGCGAGAGAGGATTGGAAAATGATGGTCGGAGCCTTTGCTATATCCTCTTTTTTTGCTTCTCTTAACAGCCTGGCATACATTTAATCTGGGCCTGGGGATTTATCCACTTTCAAAGCTGCTAAACTTCTTCATACTTCCACTCTCACTAGGTTTATTTCATCTAATATTTCACACTCCTCCTTGATTGCCATGTCTGCATTGCACCTCTCTTTTGTGAAAATAGGTGCGAAGTATTCATTAAGAATCATACCCACGTCTTCCGCCTCCACACACACATTACCTTTATGGTCTCTAATCGGCCCTACCCTTTCTTTAGTTATCCTCTTACTCTTAATGTATTTATAAAACATCTTCGCTTTTTCCTTGATTTTGCTTGCCAAATTTTTTTAAAGCTCTCTCTTTGCTTTCCTAATTTCCTTTTTAATTTCACCCCTCCACTTTCTATACTCCTTGAGTTTCTGCAGTATTGAGCCCTCAGTATCTGTCGTAAGCCTCTCTCTTTTTCTTTATCCTTCCCTGTATGTTCCTTGACATCCAGGGGGCTCTAAATTTGTTAGTCCCACCCTTTTTCTTTAAGGGAACATACTTGCTCTGAACCCTCTGGATCTCCTTGAATGCCTCCCACTTCTCTGACACTGATTTACCTTCAAGAAGCTGTTTCCAGTCCACTATGGCTAAATCACCTCTCAGCTGATCAAAGTTGGCTTTTTTCCCCAATTGAGAACTTTTATTCCTGGTCCTTTACTATAATTACCCTAAATCTAACTAAATTATGATCACTAGCACCAAAATGCTCTCCCACTGATGCCCCTTCCACCTGCCTAAAACTAAGTCCAGAACCACCCCCTCCCTTGTTGGGCTTGCTACATACTGGCTAAAAAAGTTCTCCTGATTGCATTTTAGGAATTCCGCACCCTCTATACATTTCATACTAATTTTATACCAGTTAATGTTAGGGTAGTTGAAATCCCCTACTATTACTGCCCTTTTTTGCACTTCTCAGAAATTAGCCCACATATTTGCTCTTGTATCTCCCTCTGACTGTTTGATCGCCCCTTTTTTGTTCTTCAATTCGACCCATATGGCCTCATTTGATGATCCTTCAACATATCATCCCTCCTCACAGCAGTAATTGTTTCTTTAATCAATACTGCGACCCCCCCCTCCTTTTTTACCCCCCTCTCTATCTCGTCTGAAAACCGTATAACCAGGAATGTTGAGCTGCCATATCTACCCTTCTTTCAGCCATGTCTCAGTAATAGCTATAATATCATACTCCCAAGTGTCTATCTGTGCTCTCAGCCCATCTGCCTTATTCCTTATACAGGGTACTCCTTGCATTGAAGTATATACCATTTAGCACTGCCAAACTTCCTTGTTGTCTATTTTCTAGCCCGTGTTTCCTCTGTCTTCCAAATTCACTTTCTACATTTTTGCTTTCCAATTCCAGCATTGCTTCTCTCCCTACTGAATCTATTCCCAGGTTCCCATCCCCCTGCCAAGTTCATTTAAACCCTCCCCGACAGCACTAGCAACCCCCCAGCCACCCACCCCGCCGGAAGGATATTGGTCCCGGCTCTGTTGAGGTATAATCCATCTGGCTTGTACACGTCCCCCTCCCCCAGAAATGGTCTTAATACCTCAGGAATCTAAAGCCCACCCTCCTGCACCATCCTTCCAGCCATACATTCATCTGTCCTATCCTATTTCTGTACTCACTGGCACGTGGCACCAGGAGTAATCCAGAGATTACTACCTTTGAGGTCCTGCTTTTTAATCTCCTAGCTCCCTAAAATCTGCCTGTAGGACCTCATCCCTCTTTCTACCTATGTCATTGGTACCGATATGGAGCACGAGCTGAGGCTGTTCACCCTCTCCCCCCCAGAATGCCCTGCAGCCACTCAGTGACATCCTTGACCCTGGCACCAGGGAGACAACATACCATCGAGTCACATCTGCGGCTGCAGAAACACTTGTCTGCTCCCCTATCGAATCAGTTACCACTATTGCTCTTCCACTCTTCCTTCCCCCCACCCTGTGCAGCTGAGCTACCCGTGGTGCCGTGGACTTGGCTCTGGCTGCACTCCCCAGAGGAACCATCGCCTCCACCAGTACTCAGAACAGAATAATATTTGGAGAGTGAGATGCACTCAGGGGGCTCCTGTACTACCTGCCTGGTCCTTCTCTTCTGTCTGGCAGTCACCCATTCCCTCTCTGCTTGCACTCTTAAGCTGCGGGATGGCCACCTCGAGGAACGCGCTATCCACGAAGTTCTCAGCCTCACTGATGCAGCGCAGTGACTCCAGCTGCCGCTCAAGCTCGAGTTGCTGTAGCTGGTAACAGTTCCTGCACATGTGGCCGTCCGGGCTACGCAAAGCGTCCAGGACTTTCCACATGGCACTGGATTTGCATTCCACAGGACTGAGCTGCCCTGCCATGTCTCTCGTTATTTGACTGAAATAAACTTAAAACTAGATACCCCAGGCTGTCTGCCAGTAAAACTAAAAGTGCTGTCTTTATTATTTTTATTGAGCGCTATCAGAATTCTCCACGTATCAATAGTTTACATCGGGTGTAGTGAGGCACACATTGTTGCATTGATGTTACATCTGTAGCAATTATATTCACTTCAAATACAATATCCCTATCCAAGTTTTTCCCTGAATCCTAGCTCAGATGTTATGATTTTTATCCAAACTAATATTTTCCACGTAGGTAAGTCATTTTAAATTTAATTTTCAGCATTGAAATTTAAGAGCTTTTAGTTTTTTTGATTTTATATATTGATATAATCCTTTTCTTTTATATTTTGGTCTCCCCCTCTATGGTTTAACTGCGTCCCCTTGAGCTGGACTCTGCTTCTCCTGCCTTTCCTACTGCTCCTGTTGATACGAGCCTTTGTCTATCCAAAGGCTTCAGGAACAATTCCTCTCCCAGTCAATAGCCCAAATGGCTACCAATTTTAAATTTTACATTTGTCCATTTTAATAACTGAAATATACACACAACTGCCCTGTAATAAAAAAAATGTACTGCAGCCAGCTCACAACCTTCTAGGTTTTTGCATCACAGTCCTGTCACCCCCAGTCCAATTGTTCCCCGCTCTGCATCCCATGGTTGTCAACCCTCTCAGATTGCCCAGGAATCTCCTGGACTGGATGATTGATCTCTCAGGAACTGTTGCTAGCGACCCAGTTCACGCCTGCGTGCCTCTGATGGCCCAAACTGTCAATTCCTGCCTCCATAGTGCTCAAAAAGCTGCCTACCACCAGATTGAGTTACTCCCCTGGAATATCCCTGTGCCTGCAGATGGCCAAAAGCTTATTCAAAGACATAGGTTTTTAGGAACGTCTTAGAGAGGCAGAGAGGTTTAGGCAGGGAATTCCAGAGTTTAAGGCCTAGGCAACAGAAGGCACGACCAACAATGATTGAGCAATTATAATCAGGGATGGTCAAGAGGGCAGAATTCGAGGAACGCAGATATCTCGGGGGGTTGTGGGGCTGGAGGACGTTAGAGATAGGGAGGGGCGAGGCCATGTTTATGTAGGGTAGAATATGGGAGGCCAGTCAGGAGTGCATTGGACTAATTAAGTCTAGAGGTAACAAAGGCATGGATGAGGGTTTCGGTGGTGGATGAGCTGATGCAAGGGCAGAGACGGGCAATGTTATGGAGGTGGAAATTGATCCAACCAGAGCTGACAAGCCTAATGCATGCAGGCAACACTTGATCCATATTATGCCACAGGGTCTACAGATTATGGAGAGGCAATCTAGATTTTTCCTATAGGAAGTGTCTGAGAAGGCTGTGTTTTCTCTTTGGGACCGTGACAGAGGAACAGGCTATCAAAATTCTTAGGCTTCATTTCCAGTGTTTGGACGGGGGGAGCCCTGAAGTACAGTCTATCAGGGGTTTCCAGAATTATATTGGCTTCCTGCATCTCCATAATTTGACAGTTACAAAGCAGGTGGACCTTCAAAACACAGAAGGTGAGGAGGAAGAATGTGGTGGAAACCAATACCCTGAAGACAAAGATGCTACGAAAGATAGAAGTTGTGCCTGCATACCCTACTTCCAGTAACACTTAAAAACATAGAAAATAGGTGCAGGAGTCGGCCATTCGAGCCCACACCACCATTCAATAAGATCATGGCTGATCATTCACTCAGTACCGCTTTCCTGCTTTCTCTCCATACCCCTTGATCCCTTTAGCTCTAAGGGCCATATCGAACTCCCTCTTGAATATATCCAATGAACTGGCATCAACAACTCTCTGCGGTAGGGAATTCCACAGGTTAACAACTCTCTGAGTGAAGAAGTTTCTCCTCATCTCAGTCCTAAATGGCCTACCCCTTATCCTAAGACTGTGTCCCCTGGTTCTGGACTTCCCCAATCTCGGGAACAGTCTTCCCGCATCTAACCTGTCCAGTCCCGTCAGAATCTTATATATTTGTAACTATCTTCTCCCTGAGAGGATGTTAATGTATTAGCTGAATGATTGAGAGTAAGGCAAGGAATCACTTGTCATTATGCAGATCATCAACTTTATCCAATAAAGATGTGCCCTCCACCCTCTTGACACAATAAAATCCTTTCATGATCCCTTGCCTTACTCTCAATCATTCAGCTAATACATTAACATCCTCTCGGGGAGAAGATAGTTACAAATATTAATCAACACACAAGAGGGATAACACAAATACACTGAATATATACATATTTGGTAGTAGTATTAGGCAGTCCCTTGTGCAGGGGATGACCTGCTTCCACACCAAAAAAGGATGAGTTCACAGGTGTTTCAATGAGGGACCTGACATTTCAGGTCCTGAACTACATCCTGAAGGATGGAAGATGCCTGTGTATGAATTCTTTTAATGTGGAGTGGCCATTGTACACCAGCCACCACACGGGTTTGACAGAGCAAGGTCTTAATCCAGTGGCAAGGGTTAACCAAGACGACTGGAGACCAAGTTCTGCTGCACGGACCTACTACGCCCACATACACCTACTGTCCTTGGAATTCATAGGTCGTAGTGTGGGCTGGCCCATGCCGCACCTTTCCAGGGCTCCGACCCCGTTATTATATGCTGCGCCGCTCCTGGGCCTCAGCTTCGCTGCTGGGTTCCTCGACTCTGACCTCGCCGCTCCTGGGCCACGACCCCACCATTCCTCGACTCCAACACCACTGCTTCTGGGCCACGACCCGCCACTCCTCAACTCCAACCTCGCAGCCAAACTCACCGCTCCTCGATTCCAACCCCGCCGCTACTCGACTCTAGCCTTGCCTCTCCTGGGCTCCAAACTCTCGCTGTTCCTGGGTCCCGATCTTTCGCCGCTCCTCCTGAACCTGGGCCCTGACCCCACCCACTGGTCTTGTCGATACTCCAATCGCAACCTGGATTTTGGTGACATCAATCCAGTTGTCCTCCTTGAATCCGTCGCCCTCCTGGAACGGCCCGAGTTGCTCCCTGAAGAGGCTGGCTTCAGCTCTTTTATCCCTGACCTGCCGATGGTGTTCTCTCGAGGTCAGGGGTGGGGGGCGGCATATACATATTTACTGCCATCTTGTCTGTTCATTGTGCCCTACTACTACTCATCATGACTGCCCCTTATGTGGTCCAACAGTATCTCAGCATCTGCACAAGCACTCATGCCTTCCCTTACCTTGAAAGGTCTGGTGAGGTTATTAAAATATTTCTGGCACTGAATAGCTGTTGATGCGATCTTAAGAGTTGGTAGTGACCACCAGTGCCACCTCCCTCCATATGTCTGTTCATCCTTTTTCTGGAGCAGAATTCCTTGGGTGACGAAGAGCCTTTGTCTTCTCACCCTTATCCGCCAGCATGACTCCACTGCAGTCTCTGAGAACCAAATAATGCTTCTCCTGTGATTGCATTACTGCCTTACCGTCTACTTCCACTTCCATAACATTGCCTGCCTGCCTCCGCTCCTGCCTCAGCTCATCTGCTGTTGAAACCGTCATCCATGCCTTTGTTACCTCCAGACTTGACTACTCTAAGGCACCCCTAGCTGGCCTCCCATATGCTACCCTACATAAACTTGAGGTCATCCAAAACTCAGCAGCCCGTGTCCTAACTCGCACCAAGTCCCAATCACTCATCACCCCTGTGCTTGCTGTCCTACATTGGCTCCCGGTTAAGCACCGCCTTGATTTCAAAATTCTCATCCTGGTTTACAAATCCCTCCATGGCCTCGCCCCTCCTGATCTCTGTAATCTCTTTCAGCCTCACAACCTCACTAGATGTCTGCCCTCGAGCATCCCTGATTATAACTGCTCAACCATCAGTGGCAGTGCCTTCAGCTGCCTGGGCCCGAGGCTCTGGAACTCCCTCCCTAAATCTCTCAACCTCTCTTTCCTCCTTTAAGACGCTCCCTAAAACCTACCTCTTTGACCAAACGTTTGGTCAACTGCTGTAATTTCATATGTGGCTCGGTGTCAAATTTATTTGTTTTGTCTTATAACACTGCTGTGAAGCACCTTGGGATGTTTCACTACGTTAAAGGCGCTGCACAAATAAAAGTTGTTGTTGTTCAGGTGCAGCTCCACTCTCTTTGTCTGCCTCTTCTGCCCTCCTCTTTATTCACCTGCTGTGCTTCTGGCCATTCAAACTGCAGCAGCCTTTTAAATGCTGCAACTAGACTTGATTTCCCTCCCAGCAGCAGATATCCAAATTCTTGTTTCAATTCCATCTGACATGTGCAACAAGGCCTCCCTCCCCAAGTAAAATGTTGTCAGATGCCAGGATCACGTGGGCAGGCAGAATTCCTGCCCAGTCATTTTTCTGATGAGCTCTGGAAAATCCAGCTCCAATTGTTAATGTCACTCACTGTCCACAAAATGGTTGGGTAGGAAATGGGGAATAAAATGTCACAATGGTGCCAAAGGGGATACTCTTGAGGTTGAGGCTGAGGCATGTTGTTGGGGCAGAAGAGAGGGAACCTCTTTACCTAAAATAAATTAAAAGATAAGTATCTCAGTTTGCAGTTGTTCCCCATTTCCCCATGTGGCAGCTGCACAAAGCTTCAGTGCATCCCTCAGCAACTGGACCATGGAATGTGCAAGTCCGCGACACTCGGTTTCGGACAGGTCTTTGCTTGGGAAAATCAGCAACCTTGGGAAAGTAGCAGCAGTTGATTTTTACTTGGTATAAACAAAAACAATCAAAGTAAAGGTGCATAGTGCACTTAAAGATTAAGCTATATTAAGTGTCTCAACTCAAGTGTGTGCACAACATAAAGGCGCTGGTATAAATCTAAACAAAATAATGCTTCTCAAATTCTTTTGGATAAAATTTCAGGAAGTTCTATTTGAATAATTCATGTTGAAAGATCATAAATAGCAATCTCTCAAGTTGCAGCATAAGACCAGCCAGTTATTTTTAGACTTGTATATACATTCACCTCCAGTGCATTTTTGATGATGCATTAACATATTTTAACATCAGAGTCAATAAGACAAATCAGATATTTTTTAAAGACTTCCACATATATTCACTTGGTATATTTATGATGCATTTGAACATATTTTGAGAGAAAAATCAGTAATTAAAAGGTATTAAATTTTATTCAAAATAAATGAAAACTTTTGCAATTGACTGAACAAACATAGGAGTTGTTATCTTTACTTTATGCATACATCTTTACTGAGCCCCAAGAATATCATCTTTGGCTGTGTTGAGAAACACTTATGCTTCCTCAACCTTTAGTTATCAGATGTTAAACACTCTTTGTCAAGTGGTGCTTACACATCTGTGACCACCAGTATTTAGCCTGCGTCTCCTTCTTCCTGTAAGTGGATCTCAACACACACTCCTTGTAAATAGAAAATGCTAATCTTTGAGTTTATCAGCTGCTGTCTCCAAACAGCTGTCCAAGTTCAAGTTCTTTGGCTGTGTGTCAATTTTCCATTCAGCTGTGGTGTGGCTGATAGTCGTCTTTTACAGAAGTCTGGCTGTTGAGGCTCCTGGTATCAACCTTTGAAGCTTCCTTCTGTCCAACAGGCTAGCTGGCCTGCCAGAAAAGACCACTAAATGCATCTTGGAGAGCACGGTAACATGCAAGGGAAGAGGTGTAGCCTCCAGCAAGATCCTGGGGTGTGGCAGTACGCACATGGTTCAGGTACCTGAAAACAAAAGAGGAACACAGTTCTGAGAAATTAATTTGCATACTTCCTATTACAAGTAAATTATAAATAAATTAAAAATAAAAGTTTCTCAATTTCATACAGGTAGCTGTATAGCTTGAAAATTAACTACTGATGCAGTTGCACTTCAGGTGCCAGTTTGACATCAATACCAATTTTAAAAGCAGCGGTCATGGACTATTGTGTTCGACAGCCCACTTCAGAGTGTCAGTTGTGGCTCAGTGGGTAGCACTCTCGCCTCTGAGTCAGAAGGTTGTGGGTTAAGTCTCACTTCAGGGACTTCAGCACAAAATCTAGGCTGACACTTCAATGCAACGCTGAGGGAGTGCTGCACTGTCGGAGGTGCTGTCTTTCGGATGAGACATTAAACCCCGTCTGTTCTCTCAGGTGGACGTAAAAGATCCCATGGTACTATTTCAAAGAAGAGCAGGGGAGTTATCCCCGGTGTCCTGGCCAATATCTATCTCTCAATCAACATAACAAAAACAGATTATCTGATCATTATCACACTGCTGTTTGTGGGAGCTTGCTGTGCGCAAATTGACTGCCGTGATTCCTACATTACAACAGTGACTACACTCCAAAAGTACTTCATTGTCAAGTACTTTGAGATGTCCGGTAGTGGTGAAAGGCGCTATATAAATGCAAGTCTTTCTTTCACTTATTGGCATCCAACTGCTGCCAACAAAATTGCGCTTCTACCACAACCAGTCTGTCATTGAAGTGAACAGAGATACCCTCTCCAGGTAGGCGCAAACCAATTCCAATAAAATCAGTTTGCATTCAGATTATAGTTATATTATAGATATTGCATTCGTGCACTACAAAATTTACAACTTTATGTAAAATATACAATATATCTCACTCCTTAATAAGAGCAGCAAGTATTTAAATAGACCAGTGGCCAACAAAATCTCTGGAAATGGGAATTTTACCAAAGGATTGCATCCACGCAAGGATATGCCAGGAAGGCACTTAGTCTTACCTTGTTGCTGACAGGCTTCGAGAGTCCTTAATATGGGATGAATTTAGTGAACACTTAAGAAAGGCATGGGCTAATCAGACAGCAAGCATGGATCTGTAAAAGGCAGGTTGTGCTTAACTACTTTAATTGGATTGCTTAAAAGAATGGATAATGGGAATGTGGTGGACATATATATGGAATTTCATAAGACATTTGATAGGGTGCCACATAGGAGACTTGTTGCAAACATTATGACAGAGTATTAAAGAAAATGTAGCTGCATGGATAGTGAGATGTCATGGATACTGTAGGCAGAAAGTCGGGGGGTAAATAGTTGCTTTGCAGATTAATTAGATGTGGCTAATTGTATGTTTCATGGACTGCTTATTAAAATTTGCTAATCAAACCAAATTAGAGGGTGTTACAAACTAAGGAAGAAGGCAGGCGATTTCTGGGGGACCTGAACAGGTTCGTGGAGGTGGCAGATAAGTGGTTTATGTAACTCAATGCCAAGAACTATGAAGTAGTACATTTTAAGATGAAGGACAATGAAAGGCAATTATATCCTAAATAATAAGATTGGAAAAACAGAGATAAATAATAAAAAATTCCTAACTTAACTTTAGAAGGTTGTACTTGAGAGATCCTGTGGATGAAAATGTTTTGAGGATAAATTGTATAATATTGTTTCCACTTGGTAGTGAATCATCAACAAGGAAGCACAAAAATCTCAAGATTATCTCCAGAAGACTGAAGGAGGAAGTTACAAGAAATGTTTTCACACAGGATGGTAGACCATAGACAACTTTACCACAAGTGGCTTCTGAGAGAGACTATATAAGGTTCGAAAATCCACGGCCGCATTTTATTGGAACACCGTAAAAACAAGAAAACTAAATGGGATCGTCCTATACATTTTAAATGAACATTTTTGGCCAAATAAAATCCTCAGACCAGGCAGGCTGGGATACAGACATTGTGGAGTCTGGCTCACAAGCGAGACAGAGGCACTGGCCAATGGGGGAAAAGTGCATTCTGGCAGGCCAATCAGGGGTCGAGTTGGGCCTGAAGCGGGGAACTCCTCAACCAATGGGGACTACCCAACCCAGTTCGAAAATATGACTCACCCCGAATCAAATTATGAATGTGGACCATTATCTACCTAATCAATATGGACAGTAGACAATAGCCCTGAGATCACTGCGGTAATTGACTCCCAGGAATGTTACAATGGACCAGCAGATGTTAAGGCACCAATGTGCACGGAAACAATACCCCTGTCCTCACACCTACCTGTACCTGTGACATCTTCTGATTGCACTGTGGAGTCTGGCTCACAAGCGAGACAGAGGCATTGGCCAATGGGGGAAAAGTGCATTCTGGCAGGCCAATTGGGTCGAGTCGGGCCTGAAGCAGGGAAATCCTCAACCAATGGGGACTACCCGGCCCAGTTTGAAAATATGACTCATCCCTAATCAAATTATGAACATCTTCTGATTAAACATTCAAAGCCATCTCCCCGCCCAAACTTACACAATTGGGTACAAATATAGGACCTAGAGAACCACTGGGAGAACAGAGAGGAAGCCGCTGGAGTAGTGAGGAAGGAGAGGAAGCCGCTGGAGTAGTGAGGAAGGAGAGAAGCCGCTGCAGCAGTAGGAGGAGTCGAGAAGCAGTAGCAGTCACAGACAGACAGAAACCGAGAGAGAACGGAGATGGACTGTTACCGGCTGGGAAACCTACCATCGAACGGGTCCTGGACTCGAATTGTGTGCTGAATATACAACCCAACTACCGAGAGGCCCAACATCGTCTCAAGAAGCCGAGCCGCACACCGAACAACGCTCCGAGGCCAACCAGCTGAAGAACCGGAGACTGAAGTAACTGGGAGAGGCAACATTCACTCCAGCTACCCCGTAAACCAACCATCCTAAGGCTAAAAGGAATAACTGTCAAAAAGGGATCGTAAGTATTATCCTGGGGTTTTCTTTTCCCAACTGTCAGCCTAGGTCAGTCAGGTAAAAAGGGGGGTGGGGGTGGTGTTTGAACTGTCTTGTAAAGGTAAAATTGTGTAAGGTTTTCGTTGTGTCTGTTTCTTCCCATAGATTTTCACAGTTTATAAGTGTGTGTCAGATATGTGTTTTGATGAAGTTTGACCTTGTTGGAAACTTACCGTGGTTAATAAATTGGACTTACCCGTTTTTTTTGTTCCAAGGACCACTTGTCTCAGTGTTTTGTTTTCCCTTGTGGAAACTCATAATCCACCAAAATTCTGAGCTTAGAACCAGATAGGGGTGCTAGGGCGCTTCGCAACCGCTAGTTTAGTGGTCAGCGAGCCATAAGCTGCTGGACCGTCCCCTAGAAGGGACAGAGAGGCCCAATACACCAACAGCCATCAAAGGCCCCTGTAATTGGGCAGAGCAAAACCCCCTACAACTATATCATTTATAAAAGTATCTGAAAAAGAAAATTAGTAATTGAAAATGGGCAGAGGAGTAGGATTAATGTAGATAGCTCCAGTTAAAAGACTTTTCTGGAACAGGCACGATGGCCCCAATTGTTGTCTCCTGTGCTGTAATTTATGATTTGAGTAAAATAGGTTGTTCTTAAAAGACAACCTATTGAGGTGAAATTTGTGCAAATCCTGATTAATTCCCCATGCATTCCACAATATCTGCTTAAAGGCAATGATCAATGAAAGGGCATATTTGCTTGGTGGTTTTCCCAAACAGAAGATTCAATTGTGCATGGTTTCAGCACATCTGCATTGGGGAAAGATGACAGTTCAGCATTAGATTAGATTTGCAGCCTTCAATCCATAGTGCACATGCACTGCAGATTGTCAATGCATCTGAGGAATGCTCAACAGTTGCATGGAATGTTAGACCACCAGCAGTTGAGGTAAATGGAAAAGAAAATCAGACAGGGGAGGGGGGTGGGGGTGCTGGGGTCTGGGGGAGTAAAACAGGCTAATGATTCACTAGCATCCACTTTTCACCTGCCGATAAAGGGGGTGAAATTTGACTGGCGGTAGCACAAAATGGACAATAACAAATCGGCAGCCCATTTTGAACCTGACCCGATTTTATATTCCACTGAAATCAAAAGAAAAATCGGGCTGGATATAAAACAGGCTGCCGATTCACTACCGCCCCTCCTGTGCTATTGCCAAAGTCAAACTTCATCCCCAAATAACTTCCAGTTACGTGACTAGCAAAGCAGAACAAGTGAAGGGCTTCTGAATGGGAAGTTTATTTTTAAGAAAAAGCTTTTGACGTTCATTGAATCGAAAGACAGTTACTTATACCTACTGTCAAACTAAGTTCCAGAAGTACATCTAGTCTGCTGAAACATCTGCGTGCTAAACATGCCTTCAGTTTTCAAAATAAACTTTTAACATTACTTCTGCTACAGGCAACAACAATATAACAACAAATGAAACCAGTCAATTTCGACAGAATACTTTGGAAGTTCAGGATCGCTGCAAGCCCATGAATCAAGCCAAGTACGATAAGATAACCAATGCTATTGTAAAGTGGATAGCTACTGACTGTAGACCCATTATCATTGTAAGTGATACAGGGCTATGAGTTATTAGACAATCTTCTAATCAGTTGTATGCCTTGCCTTACAAAGGAACCATCGTATCATGAATAGACCATCTATACAACAACGAAAAGACTACAAGTTGAAGTAACCAGTTGATGCTTTGACTAGTGATTACTGGACAACCATGAGCAATCACAGCTACCTTGGAATCACTGCACAACTGATTAATGTTGCTTAGCACTACAGTCTTTTGTACCAACTGTAGAGCATACCGAGAGAGACACTATGTTGAAACATGTGCAGAGCCTTTTTTGGATGTTGTGAAAGAGTGGAATATATAAGGCAAGGTAACAACAATACAATGCAATATAATAAGAACATAAGAAATAGGAGCAGGAGTAAGCCATATGGCCCCTCGAGCCTGCTCCACCATTTAATATGATCATGGTTGATCCACTCATGGACTCAGGTTCACTTCCCTGCCCGCTCTCCATAACCCCTTATTCCCTTATTGTTTAAGAAACTGTCTATTTCTGTCTTACATTTATTCAATGTCCCAGCTTCCACAGCTATCTGAGGCAGCAAATTCCACAGATCCACAACCTTCAGAAGAAATTTCTCCTCATCTCAGTTTTAGATTGGCAGCCCCTTATTCTAAGATTATGTCCTCTAGTTCTAGTCTCCCCCATCAGTGGAAACATCCTTTCTGCATCACCTTGTCAAGTCCCCGCATAATCTTATACGTTTCGATAAGATCACCTCTCATTCTTCTGAACTCCAATGAGTAGAGGCCCAACCTACTCAACCTTTCCTCATAAGTCATCTCTGGAATCAACCTTGTGAACCTTCTCTGAACTGCCTCCAAAGCAAGTATATCCCTTCGTAAATATGGAAACCAAAACTGCATGCAGTATTCCAGGTGTGGCTTCACCAATACCCTGTACAACTGTAGCAAGACTTCCCTGATTTTATACTCTATCCCCTTTGCAATAAAGGCCAAGATTCCATTGGCCTTCCTGATCACTTGCTGTACCTGCATACTAACCTTTTGTGTTTCATGCACAAGTACCCCCAGGTCCCGCTGTACTGCAGCACTTTGCAATCTTTCTCCATTTAACTAATAACTTGCTCTTTGATTTTTTCTGCCAAAGTGCATGACCTCACACTTTCCAACATTATACTCCATCTTTTTTGCCTACTCACTTAGCCTGTCTATGTCCTCTTGCAGATGTTTTGTGTTCTCCTCACACATTGCTTTTCGTCCCATCTTTGTATAGTCGGCAAACTTGGCTACGTTACACCAGGTCCCTTCCTCCAAGTCGTTAATATAGATTGTAAATAGTTGGGGTCCCAGCACTGATCCCTGCATGCGGCACCCCAGTGGTTACTGATTGCCAACCCGAGAATGAACCATTTATCCCTACTCTCTGTTTTCTGTTCATTAACCAATCCTCTATCCATGCTAATATATTACCCCCAACCCCATGATCTTTTATCTTGTGCAGTAACCTTTTATGTGGCACCATGTCAAATGCCTTCTGGAAGTCCAAATACACCACATCCACTGGTTCCCCTTTATCCACCCTGTTTGTTACATCCTCAAAGAATTCTAGCAAATTTGTCAAACATGACTTCCCCTTCATAAGTTCATGCTGACTCTGCCTGAACCGAATTTTGCTTTTCCAAATGTCCTGCTACTGCTTCTTTAATAATGGACTCCAACATCTTCCCAACCACAGATGTTAGGCTAACTGGTCTATAGTTTCCTGAATGGGCTGAAAATTGCAGCCTCGACGGGTCCGTACGATGTGCACACACACCCGGCGAAGCCTCGCAAAAGCCATCTCTCGGCACACGATGCGCATGCGGCAAGAATCGGCTTTTGCAATCTGTCAACATTTTTTTTGACAGATCGAACACATCCCCACAGGAAGGACATCCGCGGGGCAGAGATTGGGCTGTTTGTCCAACTCTTGCCCAGCGAATGTCCTTCAAACCCTTGCGTCTGGTAGCCTACTTTTACCAGCATAAGAGTTTTAAAACTTAGAAAATTTGAATTTAATCACTCATTTTTATATTAAAAACCCTGTCCATTAAAGCAAGTTTATTTTTAACCCTATTAAAACACACACAAAAAAAATTAAAAATTTTTTCTAAAACATTCAATTTCAATTATTTTTAAATATGTGAGGTGGTTTTTTTTATTTATTGTGTTGCGTTTCTTATTTTAGGCGGGTATTTTCATTGATAGTAATGGGAGCTCATACAAACATTTTTATCAATGAGAATACTGCACAGTGATTGGTGGTCCAGGCCCACGTGATTCCAGGATACGAGTTACGTACCTGGAGGACATGTTCCCGTACACTGCACAGCGAATGAAGGCCTCCGACCAGAATCCTACGTTCCTCTGGGACCACCAGGTATTTTCGTTAAAAAATTTCGGGTCTGTGGGGTTCATCCGAAGTAAGCCTCTGACCGCAATTTTCCCCCAATCTTTTGCCATTTGAATACATGCCATGCATCGCTTATACTCTAGAGATCGATCACAGTAGTACTTAATGATAGATCAGCTCGGAAATACAATGACTTGGAATTTCCAGTCCTGATGACAGCGAACTGGTAGCATTCGCCGTCGAAACTGACGCAACTTCAGGATGTAGCGCATGTGCAGCCTATCGCGGAAATCCTGAAGTTGCGGTCTGTCATTCACTGCTCCTTCACCCGCTCACAGAGCCGGCAATCAGTGAAATCTCTCAAATCATAGCATGCAATGAAAACTTTGGCTCTTCCACAGTAATTACACTGTTAAATAACCTATTAAAATTTAGACCCAAGGGATATGCTGGGGTTTTAACAGCATATTGACTGCTAAACAAAGGTTATCGCCCTGAAAAATGAATTTTAAGTTTGTGCAGTAAAATTTATATATTTTAATAAAAATTATAAATGTAAAAGTTAGAACTTTAAGAGCTTACCCATTTCTTGGTTTACTGTTCTGTGTTCTGATTGGCTGCTCTGACAGCTTGTTGACATCACAGCAGCTCGCACTATGGGATTCCCACCACTACTTTGATTTGAATTACGCGTCGGAAAACCCGAACTTCTTGACAGAGATCACGAGATCTTTGTGCGAAGCTTACTTCGAGGCCAACGGCGAACGCCTTTGCTTCAACGCTGACCGCAAATTCTGGGCCAATGGCATAATGTAAGAAACTCATGGTCCATTTCAAATAGAGTCCAGTGCAGAACTCGAAATACAACAGGCCACAAATAGGTCAGAAACAATAATCTCTTATACTAACTAGATGTAACTCCACATTGCAGATGGTTCAGTGATTGCTTAGAAATAGATTTGCTATCTCAGCCACGTTAGCTCTTCAGAAGCACAATCTAACTGTGCCCACTTCTGCTGGATTTGACAAATTTCAAAAGTCGGAAGCCCTACTGGAGCTCTGCCTCTGGAAATCTACTGAAAATTGCACCCGACAAGTGGGTGAGCTTCCCAATTCCGAAATGTGTGGGCAGCCTGTCAATCATATTGAAATGCAGCCCAGAAATACGATTGGCATATATGTGAGTGGAATCCGGTTGCATTGCTCCAAAAATTGGAATTTGAGACCATTTTCTAGCCTTCTGTAATTCTGCCTTTCAAGCCAAATGTAATTCTTCCCATAAGGTTTAGAGATATTTTACAGATGAAAATAAAAGTAGTCGCATGAACTTCAATAATGCAAAATAAATGGGTTAATCCAACAGTTAAAATAACAGATGCAGGAATGTCAAACCAAGACACCAAAATGTTTAACTTTTGGAAATAAAAATCATTGCACATTGCAATCATTTAAAACACTGCAGAAAAAAAAGGGTTCCAGGAACAGGCACAGGGAGTTAAGATAATTACATAAAAAATAGGAGCAGGAGTAGGCCATCCGGCCCCTCGCGCCTGCGCCACCATTCAACAAGGTCATGGCTAAGCTTCTACCTCAACTAACTTCCTGCACTGTAGTTGAACTTTGTTTTTTGACTTTAGGTTAGAGGCTTCAACTATTTTGGCAATTCTGTCATCAACGATTACTATGCTTTGATTGTATGTAGGAATAGCAGTCTTGATCCCAGGTTTTAATATTTCCAGCATTTTAAGATTTCTTTATAATTAAAAATAACTGCTTGTTGAGTCCTTCATAGTCCTTTCAGCAGAAAAAGAATTCAGATATTAATGCTGGTAACTTCCTATAGCAGACTAGTATGAAGGTGTACGTGATAACAGGAAGCTCTGTTTGCCAAGCATGCTTCTGAAAGCCAGAATCAGTAGGAGCCGGAACCTCCCAACTAAGCTCTCTTTTGGCTAACTATCAGAATCAAACACACTATGCCCATTCTTTTATTAACTAACCTAACCATAAGTATTTGCAGATGTTATCAGCACTAAGAGTCGCCGTTCATACATTTGCTGATCCTCGTAAGTTTTCACAGTATTTTACCACGAACATTTATAATTCTTCTACAGGAATAGTGCAACTAAATACTCCGATTTACGACCACCACAGGTCCGGAAAGAATTAGATTTTTTTTAAGGGAGGAGATGAAGGAGGAAGGAAGAGAAGGGACTTGGGGAATATAAAACTAACTTTTGGCTAGAGGTTTCAACTATTTTGGCAATTCTGTCATCACTGATTACTTTGTTTCAGAGAGTATTTGGGGGCAGCATTTTTGAACCCATGTAAATATTAACAGGTCTTTTGACATATCTTATTGAGTTCGCTGGCTTTAATTCTAAAACACTTAATTTATTCTGCACCTGCTGCACATACATCTGTTAAGTATACAAGAATATTTTCAGCATGCATCAATAAAGTAACTTTTTAAAAGAAAAAAATACAACTTTTTAAACAGGATTTAAAATTTGTATGATCATTTTGCACAGTGAAAGATTCAACTCAAATATGATCCTATCAAAGGATTACCAAATATTAAATGCAGATTGTTTTTTGTCAAACCTGCTGTAATTATGTCACATTTATACATCATCTTTTTTGAAGTGCAATAAACACCAAAGGCATAAAATGCCACTATCAGGACAGAAAAAGTTCCAAACCAGAGTAAAATCTAGACATAATATTAAAGAATATACATTTATGTAGCACCTTTCACATCTTCAGGTCTTTCCAAACCACTTCACAGCCAATGAATTACTTTTGAAGTGTAGTTACTGTTGTTTTGTAGGCTAAAAAGGCACTAACTTGAATACATAGAAACATAGAAAATAGGTGCAGGAGTAGGCCATTCGGCCCTTCTGCACCGCCATTCAATGAGTTCATGGCTGAACATTCAACTTCAGTACCCCATTCCTGCATTCTCGCCATACCCCTTGATCCCCCTAGTAGTAAGGACCTCATCTAACTCCTTTTTGAATATATTTAGTGAATTGGCCTCAACAACTTTCTGTGGTAGAGAATTCCACAGGTTCACCACTCTCTGGGTGAAGAAGTTCCTCCGCATCTCGGTCCTAAATGGCTTACCCCTTATCCTTAGACTGTGACCTCTGGTTCTGGACTTCCCCAACATTGGGAACATTCTTCCTGCATCTAACCTGTCTAACCCCGTCAGAATTTTAAATGTTTCTATGAGGTCCCCTCTCATTCTTCTGAACTCCAGTGAATACAAGCCCAGTTGATCCAGTCTTTCTTGATAGGTCAGTCCCGCCATCCCGGGAATCAGTCTGGTGAACCTTCGCTGCACTCCCTCAATAGCAAGAATGTCCTTCCTCAGGTTAGGAGACCAAAACTGTACACAACACTCCAGGTGTGGCCTCACCAATGCCCTGTACAACTGTAGCAACACCTCCCTGCCCCTGTACTCAAATCCCCTTGCTATGAAGGCCAACATGCCATTTGCTTTCTTAACCGCCTGCTGCACCTGCATGCCAACCTTCAATGACTGATGTACCATGACACCCAGGTCTCTTTGCACCTCCCCTTTTCCTAATCTGTCACCATTCAGATAATAGTCTGTCTCTCTGCTTTTACCACCAAAGTGGATAACCTCACATTTATCCACATTATACTTCATCTGCCATGCATTTGCCCACTCACCTAACCTATCCAAGTCGCTCTGCAGCCTCACAGCATCCTCCTCGCAGCTCACACTAAGGTCCAATAAACAGCAATGGGTTAAATGACCAGTTAATCTGTGTTTGCTGGTGTTGATTGAGCATCAAGTACTATACTTTGGATAGTACATATTACAAACAACAGCAGGGAGTTACTTGATGCTGCAATTAGATTTCAGGGTTCAGATGACTGCTTAAACTATTCTCATGATTTAAATCATCTGAATCCCATTAATTAGATTTCTGAATTTAAATTGTTAAAATGCTTAGGCCAATATAGCTTGAACTAGATAAAGGCTTGCTTGACATGGAGTACAATTTTGGTAGAACAGCTCAAAAATGCCCGTAGTCAGGCAGTCACTATGTGGCTACGTTAATCACAGAGGCTGAACTCCAGGACATAGTCGACATATATAACGAGGCGTACGAAAGCGTGGGCCTTATGCTAAACATCAGTACGACAAAGGTCCTCCACCAGCCTGTCCTTGCCACACAGCACTGCCCCCCAGACATCAAGATCTACGGCGCGGCCCTGGACAACGTGGACCATTTCCCTTATCTCGGGAGCCTCCCATCAACAAGAGCAGGCATTGACGACGAGATCCAATACCGCCTCCAGTGTGTCAGAGCAGCCTTCGGCCGCCTGAGGAAAAGAGTGTTTGAAGACCAGGCTCTCAAAACTGTCACCAAACTCATGGTCTACAGGGCTGTAGTAATACACGATTCTCCTGCATGGCTCCGTGACATGGACCATGTACAGTAGATACCTCAAGTCGCTGGAGAAATACCACCAGCGATGTCTCCGCAAGATCCAACAAATCCCCTGGGAGGACAGATGCATCAACATTATGCACAGGAGGGCAGGAAAAAGAGTGGGAGAGCGATAGTGATAGGGGATTTAATTGTAAGGGGAATAGATAGGCGTTCCTGCGGCCGCAACCGAGACTCCAGGATGGTATGTTGCCTCCCTGGTGAAAGGGTCAAGGATGTCTCGGAGCGGGTGCAGGACATTCTGAAAAAGGAGGGTGAACAGCCAGTGGTGTATGTAGATACCAACGACATAGATAAAAAATGGGATGTGGTCCTACGAGACGAATTTAGGGAGCTTGGAGTTAAATTAAAAAATAGGACCTCAAAAGTAGTAATCTCAGGATTGCTACCAGTGCCATGTGCTCGTCAGAGTAGGAATCGCAGAATAGCTAAGATGAATACGTGGCTTGAGCAGTGGTGCAGAAGGGAGGGATTCAAATTCCTGGGGCATTGGAACTGGTTCTGGGGGAGGTGGGACCAGTACAAACCGGACGGTCTGCACCTGGGCAGGACCAGAACCAATGTCCTAGGGGGAGTGTTTGCTAATGCTGTTGGGGAGGAGTTAAACTAATATGGCAGGGGGATGGGAACCTATGCAGGGAGACAGAGGGAAATAAAATGGAGTCAGAAGCAAAAGATAGAAAGGTGAATAGCAAAAGTGGAGGGCAGAGAAACCCAAGGCAAAAAACAAAAAGGGTCACATTACAGCAGAATTCTGAAGGATAAAATGTGTTAAAAATACATGAAGGCTCTGTGCCTCAATGCGAGGAGTATTCGGAATAAGGTGGACGAATTAACTGCGCAGATAGCAGTTAACGGATATGATGTGATTGCCATCACTGAGACATGGCTCCAGGGTGACCAAGGCTGAGAACTCAACATCCAAGGGTATTCAGCATTTAGGAAGGATAGACAAAAAGGAAAAGTAGGCGGGGTGGTGTTGCTGGTTAAAGAGGAAATTAACGCAATTGTAAGGAAGGCCATTAGCTTGGATGATGTGGAATCTGTATGGGTGGAACTACGGAATACCAAAGGGCAGAAAACACTAGTGGGAGTTGTGTACAGGCCACCAAATAGTAGTAGTGAGGTTGGGGACAGCATCAAAGAAGAAATAAGGGATGTGTGCAATAAAGGTACAGCAGTAATCATGGGCGACTTTAATCTACATATTGATTGGGTTAACCTAACTGGTAGCAATGCGGTAGAGGAGGATTTCCTGGAGTGTATTAGGGATGGGTTTTCTAGACCAATATGTCGAGGAACCAACCAGAGAGCTAGCCATCCTAGACTGGGTGATGTGTAATGAGAAGGGAGTAATTAGCAATTTTGTTTTGCCAGGCCCCTTGGGGAAGAGTGACCAGAACATAGTAGAATTCTTTATTAAGATGGAGAGTGACACAGTTAATTCAGAAACTAGGGTCCTGAACTTAAGGAAAGGTAACTTTGACGGTATGAGGCGCGAATTAGCTAGATTATACTGGCAAATAATACTTAAAGGGTTGACGGTGGATAGGCAATGACAAGCCTTTAATGATCATATGGATGAACTTCAACAATTGTACATCCCTGTCTGGAGTAAAAATAAAACGGGGAAGGTGGCTCAACTGTGGCTAACAAAGGAAATTAAGGATAGTGTTAAATTCAAGGAAGAGGCACATAAATTAGCCAGAAAAAGCAGCAAACCTGAGGACTGGGAAAAATTTAGAATTCTGCAGAGGAGGACAAAGGGTTTAATTAAGAGGGGGAAAATAGAGTAAGAGAGGAAACTTGCCGGGAACATAAAAACTGACTGCAAAAGCTTCTATAGATATGTGAAGAGAAAAAGATTAGTGAAGACAAACGTAGGTCCCTTGCAGTCGGATTCGGGTGAACTTATAATGGGGAACAAAGAAATGGCAGACCAGTTGAACAAATATTTTGGTTCTGTCTTCACGAAGGAAGACACAAATAATCTTCCGGATGTACTAAGGGACCGAGGATCGAGTGAGAAGGAGGAACTGAAGGATATTCTTATTAGGCAGGAAATTGTGTTCGGGACATTGATGGGATTGAAGGCCGATAAATCCCCGGGGCCTGATAGTCTACATCCCATAGTACTTAAGGAAGTGGCCCGAGAAATAGTGGATGCACTGGTGATCATTTTCCAAGTCTATCGACTCTGGATCAGTTCCTATGGACTGGACGGTAGCTAATGTAACAACACTTTTTTTTTTTAAAAAGAAGGGAGAGAAAACGGGTAATTATAGACCGGTTAGCCTGACATCAGTCGTGGGGAAAATGTTGGAATCAATCATTAAGGATGAAATAGCAGCGCATTTGGAAAGCAGTGACAGGATTGGTCCAAGTCAGCATGGATTTATGAAAGGGAAATCATGCTTCACAAATCTTCTGGAATTTTTTGAGGATGTAACTAGCAGAGTGGACAAGAGAGAACCAGTGGATGTGGTGTATTTGGACTTTCAAAAGGCTTTTGACAAGGTCCCACACAAGAGATTGGTGTGCAAAATCAAAGCACATGGTATTGGGGGTAATGTACTGACGTGGATAGAGAATTGGTTGGCAGACAAGAAGCAGAGAGTCGGGATAAACGGGTCCTTTTCAGAATGGCAGGCAGTGACTAGTGGAGTGCCGCAGGGCTCAGTGCTGGGACCCCAGTGCTTTACAATATACATTAATGATTTAGATCATGGAATTGAGTGTAATATCTCCAAGTTTGCAGATGACATTAAACTGGGTGGCGGTGTGAGCAGTGAGGAGGCTGCAGGATGACTTGGACAGGTTAGCCGAGTGGGCAAATACATGGCAGATGCAGTATAATGTGGATAAATGTGAGTTTATCCACTTTGGGGGCAAAAACACGAAGGCAGAATATTATCTGAATGGCGGCAGATTAGGAAAAGGGGACGTGCAGTGAGACCTGGGTGTCATGGTTCATCAGTCATTGAAAGTTGGCATGCAGGTACAGCAGGCGATGAAGAAGGCAAATGGTATGTTGGCCTTCATAGCTGGGGGATGAGAGTATAGGAGCAGGGAAGTCTTACTGCAGTTGTACAGGGTCCTTGGTGAGGCCTCACCTAGAATGTTGTGTTCAGTTTTGGTCTCCTAATCTGAGGAAGGACGTTCTTGCTATTGAGGGAGTGCAGCGAAGGTTCACCAGACTGATTCCAGGGATGGCTGGACTGACATATGAGGAGAGACTGGATCAACTGGGCCTTTATACACGGCAGTTTAGAAGGATGAGAGGGGATCTCAAAGAAACATAAGATACTGACGGGACTGGACAGGTTAGATGCGGGAAGAATGTTCCCGATGTTAGAAACATACAAACATAGAAAATAGGTGCAGGAGTAGGCCATTCGGCCCTTCTAGCCTGCACCGCCATTCAATGAGTTCATGGCTGAACATGCAACTTCAGTACCCCATTCCTGCTTTCTCACCATACCCCTCGATTCCCCTAGTAGCAAGGACTTCATCTAACTCCTTTTTGAATATATTTAGTGAATTGGCCTCAACAACTTTCTGTGGTAGAGAATTCCACAGGTTCACCACTCTCTGGGTGAAGAAATTCCTCCTCATCTCAGTCCTAAATGGCTTCCCCCTTATCCTTAGACTGTGTCCCCTGGTTCTGGACTTCCCCAACATTGGGAACATTCTTCCTGCATCTAACCTGTCTAACCCCGTCAGAATTTTAAACGTTTCTATGAGGTCCCCTCTCATTTTTCTGAACTCCAGTGAATACAAGCCCAGTTGATCCAGTCTTTCTTGATAGGTCAGTCCTGCCATCCCGTGAATCAGTCTGGTGAACCTTCGCTGCACTCCCTCAATAGCAAGAATGTCCTTCCTCAGGTTAGGAGACCAAAACTGTACACAATACTCCAGGTGTGGCCTCACCAAGGCCCTGTACAACTGTAGCAACACCTCCCTGCCCCTGTACTCAAATCCCCTCGCTATGAAGGCCAACATGCCATTTGCTTTCTTAACCGCCTGCTGTACCTGCATGCCAACCTTCAATGACTGATGTACCATGACACCCAGGTCTCGTTGCACCTTCCCTTTTCCGAATCTGTCACCATTCAGATAATAGTCTGTCTCTCTGTTTTTACCACCAAAGTGGA
This sequence comes from Pristiophorus japonicus, assembly GCF_044704955.1. Lineage (NCBI taxonomy): Eukaryota > Metazoa > Chordata > Chondrichthyes > Pristiophoridae > Pristiophorus > Pristiophorus japonicus. Next base: position 125,897 of record NW_027254743.1, on the reverse strand, counting down.
TAACCTCACATTTATCCACATTATACTTCATCTGCCATGCATTTGCCCACTCACCTAACCTATCCAAGTCGCTCTGCAGCCTCATAGCATCCTCCTCGCAGCTCACACTGCCACCCAACTTAGTGTCATCCGCAAATTTGGAGATACTACATTTAATCCCCTTGTCTAAATCATTAATGTACAGTGTAAACAGCTGGGGCCCCAGCACAGAACCTTGCGGTACCCCACTAGTCACTGCCTGCCATTCTGAAAAGTCCCCATTTACTCCTACTCTTTGCTTCCTGTCTGACAACCAGTTCTCAATCCATGTCAGCACACTACCCCCAATCCCATGTGCTTTAACTTTGCACATTAATCTCTTGTGTGGGACCTTGTCGAAAGCCTTCTGAAAGTCCAAATATACCACATCAACTGGTTCTCCCTTGTCCACTCTACTGGAAACATCCTCAAAAAATTCCAGAAGATATGTCAAGCATGATTTCCCTTTCACAAATCCATGCTGACTTGGACCTATCATATTACCTCTTTCCAAATGCACTGCTATGACATCCTTAATAATTGGTTCCATCATTTTACCCACTACCGATGTCAGGCTGACCGGTCTATAATTCCCTGTTTTCTCTCTCCCTCCTTTTTTAAAAAGTGGGGTTACATTGGCTACCCTCCATTCCATAGGAACTGATCCAGAGTCAATGGAATGTTGGAAAATGACTGTCAATGCATCCACTATTTCCAAGGCCACCTCCTTAAGTACTCTGGGATGCAGTCCATCAGGCCCTGGGGATTTATCGGCCTTCAATCCCATCAATTTCCCCAACACAATTTCCCGACTAATAAGGAGTTCCCTCAGTTCCTCCTCCTTACTAGACCCTCCGACCCCTTTTATATCCGGAAGGTTGTTTGTGTCCTCCTCAGTGAATACCGAACCAAAGTACTTGTTCAATTGGTCCGCCATTTCTTTGTTCCCCGTTATGACTTCCCCTGATTCTGACTGCAGGGGACCTACGTTTGTCTTTACTAACCTTTTTCTCTTTACATATCTATAGAAACTTTTGCAATCCGTCTTAATGTTCCCTGCAAGCTTCTTCTCATACTCCATTTTCCCTGCCCTAATCAAACCCTTTGTCCTCCTCTGCTGAGTTCTAAATTTCTCCCAGTCCCCGGGTTCGCTGCTATTTCTGGCCAATTTATATGCCACTTCCTTGGCTTTAATGCTATCCCTGATTTCCCTTGATAGCCACGGTTGAGCCACCTTCCCATTTTTATTTTTACGCCAGACAGGAATGTACAATTGTTGTAGTTCATCCATGCGGTCTCTAAATGTCTGCCACTGCCCATCCACAGTCAACCCCTTCAGTATCATTCGCCAATCTATCCTAGCAAATTCACGCCTCATACCTTCAAAGTTACTCTTCTTTAAGTTCTGGACCATGGTCTCTGAATTAACTGTTTCATTCTCCATCCTAATGCAGAATTCCACCATATTATGGTCACTCTTCCCCAAGGGGCCTCGCACAACGAGATTGCTAATTAATCCTCTCTCATTACACAACACCCAGTCTAAGATGGCCTCCCCCCTAGTTGGTTCCTCGACATATTGGTCTAAAAAACCATCCCTTATGCACTCCAGGAAATCCTCCTCCACCGTATTGCTTCCAATTTGGTTAACCCAATCTATGTGCATATTAAAGTCACCCATTATAACTGCTGCACCTTTATTGCACGCACCCCTAATTTCATGTTTGATGCCCTCCCCAACATCACTACTACTGTTTGGAGGTCTGTACACAACTCCCACTAACGTTTTTTGCCCTTTGGTATTCTGCAGCTCTACCCAGATAGATTCCACATCATCCAAGCTAATGTCCTTCCGAACTATTGCCTTAATTTGCTCCTCAACCAGCAATGCTACCCCACCTCCTTTTCCTTTTATTCTATCTTTCCTGAATGTTGAATACCCCTGGATGTTGAGTTCCCAGCCCTGATCATCCTGGAGCCACGTCTCCGTAATCCCAATCACATCATATTTGTTAACATCTATTTGCACAGTTAATTCATCCACCTTATTGCGGATACTCCTTGCATTAAGACACAAAGCCTTCAGGCTTGTTTTTTGCTGTACAGTGGCCCTTTTTGTTCTTTGCCTTGGGTTTCTCTGCCCTCCAATTTTCCTCATCTCCTTTCTGTCTTTTGCTTTTGCCTTCTTTTTGTCTCCCTGCATTGGTTCCCATCCCCCTGCCATATTAGTTTAAATCCTCCCCAACAGCACTAGCAAACACTCCCCCTAGGACATTGGTTCCGGTCCTGCCCAGGTGCAGACCGTCCGGTTTGTACTGGTCCCACCTCCCCCAGAACCGGTTCCAATGCCCCAGGAATTTGAATCCCTCCCTGCTGCACCACTGCTCAAGCCACGTATTCATCTGCGCTATCCTGCGATTCCGACTCTGACTATCACGTGGCACTGGTAGCAATCCCGAGATTACTACTTTTGAGGTCCTACTTTTTAATTTAGCTCCTAGCTCCTTAAATTCGTTTCGTAGGACCTCATCCCTTTTTTTACCTATGTCGTTGGTACCAATGTGCACCACGACAACTGGCTGTTCTCCCTCCCTTTTTAGAATGTCCTGCACCCGCTCCGAGACATCCTTGACCCTTGCACCAGGGAGGCAACATACCATCCTGGAGTCTCGGTTGCGGCCGCAGAAACGCCTATCTATTCCCCTCACCATTGAATCCCCAATCACTATTGCTCTCCCACTCTTTTTCCTGCCCTCCTGTGCAGCAGAGCCAGCCATGGTGCCATGAACTTGGCTGCTGCTGCCCTCCCCTGATGAGTCATCCCCTTCAACAGTACCCAAAGCAGTGTATCTGTTTTGCAGGGGGATGACCACATGGGACCCCTGCACTACCTTCCTTGCACTGCTCTTCCTGTTGGTCTTCCATTCCCTATCTGGCTGTGGACCCTTTCCCTGCGGTACGACCAACTCGCTACACGTGATACTCACGTCATTCTCAGCATCGTGGATGCTCCAGAGTGAATCCACCCTCAGCTCCAACTCCGCAACGCGGACCGTCAGGAGCTTGAGGTGGATACACTTCCTGCAGATATAGTCGTCAGGGACACTGGTATCGTCCCTGAGTTCCCACATGGTACAGGAGGAGCATAACACCCGACCGAGCTCTCCTGCCATGACTTAACCCTTAGATACACTTAAATTGGCAACAACAATGTTAAAAATTAGTCACTGATATAGAAGAGAAAAAAGAAAAACTACTCACCAATCACCAGCCAATCACTTACCCTCTTGGCTGTGACGTCACCTTTTGATTTCTTTCTACTTCTTTTTGCCTTCTCCCTGTAGCTGCACAAGTATGCCTTTTATAGGCCTCTCCACGCACCTCCTCGACGCTGCTCCCGACTGCCGCTGACGCTGGGGAAGTCCAGAACCAGGGAACACAGTCTCAGGATAAGGGGCAGGTCATTTAGGACTGAGATGAGGAGAAACTTCTTCACTGAGAGTTGTTAACCTGTGGAATTCCCTGCCGCAGAGAGTTGTTGATGCCAGTTCATTCGATATATTCAAGAGGGAGTTAGATATGGCCCTTATGGCTAAAGGGATCAAGGGCTATGGAGAGAAAGCAGGAAAGGGCTACTGAAGGAATGATCAGCCATGATCTCACTGAATGTTGGTGCAGGCTCGAAGGCCCGAATGGCCTACTCCTGCACCTATTTTCTATGTTTCGATTAGTGTCCTCGTCCAGGCCAACATCCCCAGCATTGAAGCACTGACCACACTTGATCAGCTCCGCTGGGCAGGCCACATAGTTCGCATGTCAGATACGAGACTCGCAAAGCAAGCGTTCTACTCGGAACTTGTCCACGGCAAACGAGCCAAAGGTGGGCAGCCGAAACATTATAAGGACACCTTCAAAGCCTCCCTGATGAAGTGCGACATCCCCACTGACACCTGGGAGTCACTGGCCAAAGACCGCCCTAAGTGGAGGAAGTGCATCCGGGAGCGTGCTGAGCTCCTCGAGTATCATCGCCGAGAGCATGCAGAAATCAAGCTCAGACAGCGGAAGGAGCGTACCGCAAACCAGGCTCCCCGCCCACCCTTCCCTTCAACCACTGTCTCCCACCTGTGACAGAGACTGTGGCTCTCGTATTGGACTGTACAGCCACCTAAGAACTCATGCTAAGAATGGAAGCAAGTCTTCCTTGCTTCCGAGGGACTGCCTATGATGATGATGATGATGTTAATCAATCAATATTTTCACTCCGCATGATAAACTAGACCTGGGAGCCTCAGCACATGTAAAATGTGGTTACAGTTTTGCCAGCAATAGACATTTACTTTGCCTTTTAAGGTGTAAACCTTGTCTCAGAGGTAGCACCCACACCTCGAGTCAGACAGATATTGTTTCAAGCCACACTTGAGGCTTGAGCACATAGTCCAAGCTGACACTTCAGTGCAGTAATGAGGGAGTGTTGCACTGTTAGAAGTGCCATTTTCTGGGTGAGATGTTAAACCGAGGCCCTGTGCGGCCTCTCAGGTGGACGCAAAAGATCCATGGCATGAGAGAGCAACGGCATTCTCCCGATGTCCTGGTTAAAATTTAGATCTCAACCAACATCACTAAAGCACAGATTACCTAGTCATGTATGACCAGATAATCCGCCAGATCTGGCTGGACCACATAAAGTACTATCGGGTCCTGCTCTCGTCTGCCAACGTCACTCACTATTCCAGAATCATTCTAGAATGTAAAGATAAACCCCAGCTTCTATTCTCCACTGCCAACCGTCTTTTTAAACCCCTCTCCCCAAGTCTCCACCCTCAACTCCGACAATGTGCGAGGAGTTCATGGACTTCTTTGTCTCCAAGATGGAGACCATCCGATTGACTGCCTTTGCTCTTCCTTCCCTAGCCCACCGGGTCAAACTTCCTCGCAGGAAGTCCCTGCCCTAGCCCTGACCTCACATCTTTCTCCAGTTTCTCTCCGATCTCCTCTCATGACCTTTCCAAGCTCATCCTGATCGTGGGACCCACTTCCTGTTCCCTTGACCATATTCTCACCAAACTGCTGACCACCCAACTTCCTTTCCTGGCTCCCATGTTAGTTCACATTGTTACCAGTTCACTCTCCTCAGGTACGGTCCCCCTCTCCCTCAAATCTGCCGTCATCACCCCTCTCCTCAAAAAACGAACCCTCGATCCCTCCGTCCTTGTAAATACCGCCCCATCTCCAACCTCCCTTTCCTCCCCAAAGTCCTAGAACGTGTTGTCGACTCCCAAATCCATGCCCATCTTTCCCACAATTCCATGTTTGAATCCCTCCAATCCAGTTTCCGTGCCGGCCACAGTACCGAAACGGCTCTCATCACAAATGACATCTTTTGTGACTGTGACAAAGGCAAACTATCCCTCCTCATCCTTCTTGATTTCTCTGCAGCCTTTGACACGATTGACTACTCTATCCTTCTCCAAAGCCTCTCCACCGTCATCCAGCTGGGTGGGACTCCACTTGCCTGGTTCCATTCTTATCTATCTAATCGTAGCCAGAGAATCACCTGCAACGGCTTCTCTTCCCGCCCCCGCAGCATTACCTCTGGTGTCCCCTAAGGATCTATACTTGGCCCCCTCCTATTTCTCATCTACATGTTGCCCCTTAGCGACATCATCTGGAAACACAGCATCAGTTTCCACATGTACGTCGATGACACCCAGCTCTACCTCACTACCACTTCTCTCGACTCCTCCACGGTTTCTAAATTGTCAGACTGCTTGTCCGATAGGATAAGCAGAAATTTTCTCCCACTGAATATTGGGAAGACCGAAGCCATTGTTTTCGGTCCCCACCACAAACACCGTTCCCTAGCCACTGATTGCATGCCTCTCCCCGACTCCGGTCTGAGGTTGAACCAGACTGTTCGCAACCTTGGTGTCAGTTTTGACCCTGATCATCATCATCATACGCAGTCCCTCGAGATCGAGGAAGACTTGCTTCCACTCTTAGCATGAGTTCTTAGGTGGCTGTACAGTCCAATACGAGAACCACAGTTTGTCACAGGTGGGACAGATCGTCGTTGAGGGAAAGGGTGGGCATGAAGCCTGGTTTGCCGCACGCTCCTTCCGCTGCTTGCGCTTGATTTCTGCATGCTCTCGGCGACGATAATCAAGGAGCTCAGCGTCCTCCCGAATGCACTTCCTCCACGTAGGGTGGTCTATGGCCAAGGTATTGTGTTCCTAACACAGATGAGGCTGCACACAAGTAACAGTAACCTCAGTCTTTAATAAGACACTCCAGAGAGGAACAGGCTTTAGGGGCCGGCTTATATACAGTGCTCCCAAGGGATGCTAGGATCCCTTGGAACTTCAGGGGATGAGCTCCCTGGTGGCGGAACATGGGAGTGCATGCTTTACAGATACACAACATCACTCCTCCCCTCCCCCCACCAAAGTCAAAGTGAAAACTATTTACAAGGTGAGGCCGTCGAGAGCCTTTCTTTCCCTGGTGGAACGCCTCGGTACAAATGTCTGTTCTGGTGTGTTGGCTGTGCCCTTGCTGGGCTGGCGTGTTGTTGGCCCTGCAGGGTTGCTGGGTGAGCCTGGCCTTGCTAAGCTGTTGGGCGTGATGGGTTCGATTTCCTGGTCCGGCATGGTGTCATTGATCCTTTGGGTGTGTGTTGTGGGCTCGAAAAAGGTGGTGTCTGCTGTGGGTTGTTCAGGGCAGTCTGTGAACCGCAGCCTCGTTTGGTCCAGGTGCTTTCTGCAAATTTGTCCATTATCCAGTTTGACGACAAACACCCTGTTCCCTTCTTTAGCTATCACCGTGCCCGCGATCCACTTGGGACCATGTCCATAGTTTAGCACATACACAGGGTCATTCAGATCAATTTCCCGTGACACAGCGGCGCGACCATTGTTTACATTTTGTTGCTGCAGCCTGCTCTCTACCTGATCAAACAGGTTGGGGTGAACCAGCGAGAGTCTGGTTTTAAGTGTTCTTTTCATGAGTAGCTCAGCCGGGGGCATCTGTGAGCAAGTGGGGTCTCGTGCGGTAGCTGAGCAGTACTCGGGACAGGCGGGTTCGGAGTGAGCCTTCTGTGACTTGTTTAAAGCTGTTTGATGGTTTGTACTGCCCGCTCTGCCTGTCCATTGGAGACTGGTTTCAACAGGGCCGAGGTGACATGTTTGATCCCATTGCTGGTCATGAATTCTTTAAATTCGGCACTGGTGAAACATGGCCCATTGTCACTGACCAGTATGTCAGGCAGGCCGTGGGTGGCAAACGTGGTCCTCAGGCTTTCAATGGTGGCGGTGCTTCCCGACATTATTTCACATTCAATCTATTTTGAAAAAGCATCCACCACCACCAGGAACATTTTACCGAGAAACGGGCCCACATAGTTGACATGGATCCTCGGCCATGGTCTGGAAAGCCAGGACCACAAAGTTAGTGGTGCCTCTCTGGGCGCGTTGCTCAACTGAGCACATACGCTGCATTGCTGTACACAGAACTCTAAGTCAGAGTCGATACCGGGCCACCACACGTGGGATCTGGCTATCGCTTTCATCATTACGATACCCGGGTGTGTGCTGAGGAGATCCGAGATGAACGTCTCCCTGCCTTTTTTTGGTAGCACTACGCGGTTACCCCACAACAGGCAGTCTGCCTGAATGGACAGCTTGTCCTTTCGCCGCTGGAACGGCTTGATCAGCTCTTGCATTTCAACGGGGATGCTGGCCCAGCTCCCACAGTTTTGTTAATAGGGACAGCAGAGGATCTTGGCTGGTCCAAGTCCTAATCTGGCGGGCCGTGACAGGTGATTTATTATTTTCAAACGCTTCCATGACCATCAACAAGTCTGCGAGCCGCGCCACCATCAACAAGTTTGCAGGCTGCGCCATTTCCACCCCCATGGTGGGCAATGGTAGCATCCGCACAGTTCTCTGTGCCTGACCTGTGGCGGATGGTGTAGTTATATGCTGCTGGCGCGAGTGCCCACCTTTGTATGTGGGCTGAGGCATTAGTATTTATCCCTTTGTTTTCAGCGAACAGGGATGTGAGGGACTTGTGATCGGTTTCCAGCTCAAATTTGAGGCCAAACAGGTACTGATGCATTTTTTTTACCCCGAACACACACGCTAATGCCTCTTTCTCAATCATGCTGTAAGCCCTCTCGGCCTTAGACAAGCTCCTGGTAGCATAGGCGACAGGTTGCAACTTCCCCGCAACGTTAGCTTGTTGTAATACACATCCGACTCCGTACGACGACGCGTCACATGCTAGCACGAGTCTTTTACACAGGTTATACAATACAAGCAGCTTGTTGCAGCATAAAATGTTTCTGGCTTTCTCAAAAGCAGTTACTTGGTTTTTTTCCCGATACCCAGTTCTCAATTTTGCGCAATAACACATGTAGGGGCTCTAAGAGGGTGCTTAACCCCGGTAGGAAGTTACCAAAATAATTGAGGAGTCCCAGGAACGATTGCAGCTCCGTGACGTTCTGTGGCCTGGGCGCGTTCCTGATAGCCTCCGTCTTGGCGTCTGTGGGTTGAGTGCCATCCGCCTCGATCTTTCTCCCCAAAAACTCCACTTCTGTTGCCATGAAGACGCATTTCGACCTCTTCAGCCGCAGCCCTACGCGATCCAGTCGCTGGAGGACCTCCTCCAGGTTTTGTAGGTGCTTGGCAGTGTCCCAACCCGTGACCAATGTGTCGTCCTGAAAGACCACTGTGTGTGGTACCGACTTGAGTAGGCTCTCCATGTTTTTCTGGAAGATCGCTGCAGCCGACCGAATTCCAAACGGGCATCTGTTGAAGATGAACAGTCCCTTGTGCCTGTTGACGCAGGTGAGGCCCTTCGAAGAATCCTCCAGCTCCTGCGTCATGTAGACCGAAGTCAGGTCGAGCTTGGTGAACGTCTTGCCTCCTGCCAGCGTCGCAAATAGGTCGTCTGCCTTACGTATCGTGTATTGGTCCTGCAGCGAGAAACGATTAATAGTTACTTTACAATCGCCGCAAATCCTGACCGTGCCATCACTTTTGAGTACTGGAACAATTGGGCTGGCCCACTCGCTGAATTCCACTGGGGAGATGATGCCCTCGCGTTGCAGCCTGTTCAGCTCGATTTCCATTCTCTCCCTCATCATGTCAGTTACTGCTCGCGCCTTGTGGTGAATGGGTCATGCCTCTGGGACCAAGTGGATCCGCACCTTCACCCCGGAAAAGTTTCCAATGCCTGGCTCAAAAAGGGAAGGAAATTTGTTAAGAACCTGGGTACATGAGGCCTCATCGACATATGATAGTGCTCGGATGTCATCCCAGTTCCAGCAGATTTTGCCCAGCCAGCTCTTTCCAAGCAGTGTGGGGCCATCGCCCGGGACAATCCAGAGTAGCAGTTCGTGCACCGTGTCCTCGCAGATGACCTTGACCATGGCACTGCCCAGGACAGAGATAAGCTCTTTGGTGTACGTTCTCAGTTTCGTGTGGATGGGGCTCAGGGCTGGTCTGATCTAAGTGTCTTGTTGCACCACAGTCTCTCAAACATCTTATTACTCATGATCGATTGGCTAGCGCCAGTGTCCAGTTCCGTGGCTACGGGTAAGCCATTATCGCATTACAGGTGGACATTTTGTCGAAAATGTGTGCTCCCCGTGTACTTCAGCATCTGCCTCCTCTCTCTGAGGCTCTAAATTACTTTGATCCACCATGGACCGATCTTCCTCTGCCACGTGGTGGTTAGCAGGTTTTGCAGATCTTGCAGCTCGTTGGAGGTGCCCCATTGTTCCACAGCTCTTGCAAACATACCCTTTGAAGCAGCATGAATAGGCTGAATGGAGGCCTCCACAACGCCAACAAGGTGTGAATTGCCTTGCATTCATCCTTTGTTGCGGACTCAGAGTCATCTGGGTCACCTGAGGCCTGCTGGCAGTTGCAGACTCGTGGATTCTGCCCTGTACATTTCTGCTCGCAAACAGAGTTCCAGTTAATTTATGAACATTGCTAGCACTTGTGTGCTGAGAGATTTGTTTGGTGTTATCACTGGTGGACATAAACGCCTGTGCTATCGCAATGGCCTTACTGAGGATCGGTGTCTCTACAGTCAAAAGTTTTTGGAGGATGGTCTCATGGCCAATGCCCAGTAAAAAAAAGTCTCTGAGCATTTGCACCGGGTAGCCATCAAACTCACATTGTCCTGCAAGTCGCCTTAGTACGGTGACGTAGCTCGTCACTTCCTGACCTTCAGATCGTTGGCACGTGTAGAACCGATACCTCGCCATCAGCGCGCTCTCCCTCGGATTAAGGTGCTCCCGAACCAGTGTACACAGCTCCTCATATCTGTGGGTTTCGCCGAAGCCAGAAGATTCTTCATGAGGCTGTAGGTCGGTGCCTCGCAGACCGTGAGGAGGACTGCTCTCTTTTTTGCAGCGCTTCCTTCTCCGTCCAGCTCGTCGGCTACAAAGTACTGGTCTAGCCATTCAACATAGGCTTCCCAGTCCTCACCCTCCGAGAACTTCTCCAGGATGCACACAGTTTGCTGCATCTTTGCGTTGGATTCGTATTCTCGTCGCCAGTTATTGTGTTCCTAACACAGATGAGGCTGCACACAGGGAGGTTAAAGTAACAGTGACCTCAGTCTTTAATAAGACACTCCAGAGTGAGGAACAGGCCTTATGGGCCGGCTTATATACAGATGCTGGGATCCCTTGGGACTTCAGCAGATGAGCTCCCTGGTGGCGGAACATGGGAGTGCATGCTTTGCAGATACACAACACAAGGACTCCCAGGTGTCAGTGGGGATGTCGCACTTAATCAGGGAGGCTTTGAGGGTGTCCTTGTAACGTTTCCCCCGCCCGCCTTTGGCTCGTTTGCCGTGGACGAGTTCAGAGTAGAGTGCTTGCTTTGGGAGTCTCATAAGAACATAAGAATTAGGAACAGGAGTAGGCCATCTAGCCCCTCGAGCCTGCTCCGCCATTCAATAAGATCCTGGCTGATCTGGCCGTGGACTCAGCTCCACTTACCCGCTCTCTCCCCGTAGCCTTTAATTCCCTTATTGGTTAAAAATCTATCTATCTGTGACTTGAATACATTCAATGAGCTAGCCTCAACTGCTTCCTTGGGCAGAGAATTCCACAGATTCACAACCCTCTGGGAGAAGAAATTCCTTCTCAACTCGGTTTTAAATTGGCTCCCCCGTATTTTGAGGCTGTGCCCCCTAGTTCTAGTCTCCCCTACCAATGGAAACAACCTCTCTGCCTCTATCTTGTCTATCCCTTTCATTATTTTAAATGTTTCTATAAGATCACCCCTCATCCTTCTGAACTCCAACGAGTAAAGACCCAGTCTACTCAATCTATCATCATAAGGTTACCCCCTCATCTCTGGAATCAACCTAGTGAATCGTCTTTGTACCCCCTCCAAAGCTAGTATATCCTTCCTTAAGTAAGGTGACCAAAACTGCACGCAGTACTCCAAGTGCGGACTTACCAATACCTTATACAGTTGCAGCAGGACCTCTCTGCTTTTGTACTCCATCCCTCTCGCAATGAAGGCCATCATTCCATTCGCCTTCCTGATTACCTGCTGCACCTGCAAACTAACTTTTTGGGATTCATGCACAAGGACCCCCAGGTTCCTCTGCACCTCAGCATGTTGTAATTTCTCCCCATTCAAATAATATTCCCTTTTACTATTTTTTTTCCCCCAAGGTGGATGACCTCACATATTCCGACATTGTATTCCATCTGCCAAACCTTAGCCCATTCGCTTAACCTATCCAAATCTCTTTGCAGCCTCTATGTGTCCTCTACACAACCTGCTTTCCCACTAATCTTAGTGTCATCTGCAAATTTTGTTACACTACACTCTGCCCCCTCTTCCAGGTCATCTATGTATATTGTAAACAGTTATGGTCCCAGCACACCACTAACCACCGATTTCCAACCCGAAAAGGACTCATTTATCCCGACTTTCTGCTTTCTGTTCGCCAGCCAATGTGTCTGGCATGCGAACTATGTGGCCTGCCCAGCGGAGCTGATCAAGTGTAGTCAGTGCTTCAATGCTGAGGATGTTGGCCTGGACGAGGACGCTAATGTTTGTGCGTCTGTCCTCCCGGGGGATTTGCAGGATCTTGCGGAGACATTGCTGGTGGTATTTCTCCAGCGACTTGAGGTGTCTACTGTACATGGTCCACATCTCAGCCATACAGGAGGGCGGGTATTACTACGGCCCTGTATACCATGAGCTTGGTGACAGTTTTGAACACTCTTTTCCTCGGACGGCCAAAGGCTGCACTGGCGCACTGGAGGCGGTGTTGGATCTCATCATCAATGCCTGCTCTTGTTGATAGGAGGCTCCCGAGATAGGGGAAGTGGTCCACGTCGTCCAGGGCAACGCTGTGGATCTTGATGTTTGGGGGGGGCAGTGCTGTGCGGCAAGGACAGACTGGTGTAGGACCTTTGTCTTACTAATGTTTAGCATAAGGCCCATATTTTCATACGCCTCGATAAATATGTCGACTATGTCCTGGAGTTCAGCCTCTGTGTGCGCACAGATGCAGGCATTGTCCACGTACTGTAGCTCGACGACAGAGGTTGGAGTGGTCTTGGACCTGGCCTGGAGACGGCGAAGGTTGAACAGCTTCCCACTGGTTCTGTAGTTTAGATCCACTGCAGCGGGGGGCTTATCAACTGTGAGGTGGAGCATGGCAGCGAGGAAGATTGAGAAGAGGGTTGGGGCAATGAATCAGCCCTGCTTGACCCTGGTCCGGACATGAATTGGGTCTGTGATGGATCCGTTGGTAAGGATCACGGCCTGCATATCGTCGTGGAGCAGGCGGAGTATGGTGACGTACTTTTGGGGGCAACCGAAACGGAGGAGGACGCTCCATAGACCCTCGCGGTTGACAGTTTCAAAGGCCTTTGTAAGGTCGAAGGCGGCCATGTGTAAGGGCTGGCGCTGTTCCCTGCATTTTTCCTGCAGCTGTCACGCTGCAAAAATCATGTCCGTTGTCCCCTGGAGGGGCCGAAATCCGCACTGCGACTCCGAGAGAAGCTCCTCAGCCACGGGGAGAAGACGACTGAGGAGGACACTAGCGACGACTTACCCAGTGGTTGATAGCAGGGAGATTCCTCTGTCGTTGCCGCAGTCGGATTTGTCCCTTTTTTTAAAGATGGTCACGATCACTGCATCTTTGAGATCTCCTGGCATGCTCTCCTCCCTCCAGATGAGAGAGATGAGGTTGTGTATTCGTGCCAGTAGTGCCTCTCCGCCATACTTCAGTGCCTCAGCAGGGATTCCATCTGCTCCCGTAGCCTTGTTTTTTTAGCTCTTATGAACCATGCCATGGCTGACTTTACCAGCCTACTTGCTGACCATCAGTGAGGCAAGGAACGCCTATCACTTGGGTTTTCAAAGCTTTCACACCTAGCAACATGAAAGCACAATAAATATGCGGCCAAAATACTACTGGTACATTTGCAAATCAGAGCAAGTGATGCACAACCTTGACCTACGGTTATGGTATCGCATCTTCCCCCACTCACCCAAGTACAACAGACAAAATAATCCCACTAAACAGATAGATCATCATCTTTCACAGAACCTCCAACAGCAGGTATCAACAACTGCCCGAACTCAAGTTGCCCTTGCCACCCATTACTTGTGAAAGCATGACCATTTTCACAAGAAAATTTTGGAAGAAATAAACGTGCGTTTCTCCGACATCATCTGAACCTCTCCATTAGACCACTGTCTTAGAATGTGGAATATCCATCCTCTGTTCAGTGTAATTATACACCACCTAAAAATCAAATTGCATTTCAATACTGTCCCAATATTACCCATTTCCCCGATTTTGGTGTTTGGCGTACATCAGGTGGCAATGGGCGGAGCAATTGCAACGCTCCTCTGATGTAGTTATCAGCAAGAGTCCTGAACCATTTTGATGATCAGGCCTCATTGAGTTGAAGTTGGCAAGCAGATCTTGTGGTTCAATGCTAACAGGCACCTTGCCGTTTTAAGGAGGTGGGAAATATGACAGGCAGCCACTGAGCACGGGCCTGCAGCAGATAGAGGGTACAACTTAAGGGGCATAGAAGTCAATTCAGATCATCTTGAAAGCTCAAAAATCAATACATTTATGATATTCTAATTGAAACCTCAAATAAATAAGTCCCTCTTGCGCATCTGTTATTTTACAAAATGTATCTGAATAAACTGCACCTTTTCCAGAAACCTGGTGGTGTGTTTTAAGGGCTGGTATAATGTAAGGATGCCATAGAAGATGTAACATTGTTTCAAAACAAGAAAAAAAAAAGGATCAAATTTTACAGTACTACTTTTTTTGCTCTTTATTGCTCTATCGTAGATTTGCTATGTGCAGTTGAGTCTGAAGCTGGACAACGGGAAATATTGCTCATCATAGCATGAAACAAGATTGAGCGCACTGCACAAGATGTAGTGTAGTTCAATATTTTTGAGTAGCAACTTCATACAAGTTTTATAATATGTCCAGGGTTCCTAAATCAGAGCACTACTTGAAATATAGGTGCTCTTTGTAGTGCCATTGTGAATCTATAATATTTTATTAAATTATTGCCAAGGGAGCCCTAGTTTAATGTTTCGACACTGAAGTGATCCAGGATTCAGAAAAAGCTGAAAATCCTTGGCATATATTTTAAATTTTATTTTATAGTCAAACCACCATTTATTCAAATAGGACTCAACAGGTAAGAATGTGTCAAATGTGTAATTAGACCAAAGGTTGCATTGTTCAGCCATTATCGGTGAATTTGGCCTCCCTATATGGGCATAATAGCACATGCTCACAGTTCTAACAGCTGTCATCCCTTCAACTACGCTCAGCAGAAAATTGCAAGCTGCACAAATATTCCCCAGCAACTATATGGTCACCGATAAAAAGAAAAACTAAATTAACCAGCTAAAATAACCCCTGCACTCAGTTATGAGAGCAACCACAAAATCACTTTTCTGCTGCTTTGAAAACACATTCTGTCTTATCATCATCATAGGCGGTCCCTCGAACGAGGAGGACTTGCTTCCACTAGAGTTCACAGATGTTTCAATGAAGGACCCGATGTTCCAGTCCTGAACTCCAGTTGAGGGGATGGAAGATGCCCGTGCATGAATTTTTTTTAGTGTGTGGTGACCGTTGCACATCAGCCACCACATGGGCTTGACAGAGCTAGGCCTTTATCCGGTGGCAAGGATTAATCAGGACGACTGGAGACCTGCTCTGCTGCATGGACCTACTGCGGTTACATATCGCAATTTGGGTAGGTCTCTGTTATCCCTGGGCCCTCGGCTCTTCTGGGCCCGTACCCTCATTCGCCGCACCTCCGCCACGATGTTCCAGGGCCCGGCGCTCCAGCTCTATTTATAGCCCCGACCTGCGATGGTGTTCTCACACAGGTCGGGGTGGCCCACGTGTGTGGACATCAGATGACAAAATTAGGCTTGCAGGTGAGCATCCCAACATTCACAGTCTAAGCTTGTATAGCATTATTAAATGTATATCATGGAATAAACAGAAGTCCATTAGATATATATTCAATGGGCCCACCTGACCATGTGATCAACTTGTGGCTCATTCAGTTAATTCATCAATAAATATGAAATCCAATAGATCACAGGCCATTGAAGACCAAGATGAGGAGAAATGTCTTCACCCAGAGGGTGGTGAATCGTTGGAATTCTCTACAACAACAACATTTATTTATATAGCGCCCTTAATGTAGCAAAACGTCCCAAGGTGCTTCACAGCAGTGTTACAAGGTAAAACAGATAAATTTGACACCGAGCCACATAAGAAGAAATTACGACAGATGACCAAAAGCTTGGTTAAAGAGCTAGGTTTTAAGGAGCGTCTTAAAGGAGGAAGAGAGGTGGAGAGGTTTAGGGAGGGAGTTCCAGAGCTTAGGGCCCAAACAGCTGAAGGCACGGCCACCGATGGTTGAGCAGTTATAGTGGGAGATGCTCAAGAGGGCAGAATTTGAGGAGCACAGACATCTTGTGGGATGGTGAGGCTGAAATAGATTACAGAGATAGTGAGGGGCAAGGAGGAATTTGTAAACAATGATGAAAATTTTAAAATTGAGGCGTTGTTTAACTGGGAGCCAACATAGATCAGCAAGCACAGGGGTGGTGGGTGATCGTGACTTGATGTGAGTTCGGACTCGAGTTTTGGATGACCTCAAGTTTACGTAATGTAGAAGGTGGAAGACCAGCCAGGAGTGAGTCTACCCCAGAGAGCTGTGGATGCTCAGTCGATGAGCATATTCAAGGCAGAGATCAATAGATTTTTGAATATTAAGGGAATCAAGGGATATGGGGATAGTGCAGGAAAGTGGAGTTGAAGTAGATGATCAGCCACAATCTTATTGAATGGCGGAGGAGGCTGAATGCTCTACTCATGCTCTTTTTTCTTATATTCTTATGAATGGCCTAGCAATCCACTCAGTTGTAAAAAAAACGCCACAAGAAACAATAAGAAAAATAAAACCAGATGGACCATCCGAAATCAACCTCAGCACCGGCTACAGACACGACAATAGTACACCCCGCCCAGTTGACCCTGCAAAGTCCTCCTCACCAACATCTGGGGACTTGTGCCAAAATTGGGAGAGCTGTCGCACAGACTAGTCAAGCAACAGCCTGACATAGTCATACTCACAGAATCATACCTTTCAGCCAATGTCCTTAAACATTCATTCCACCACCAGCGTACCATAGCTGCAGTGTGTACCATCTACAAGATGCACTGCAGCAACTTGCCAAGGCTTCTTCGGCAGCAATTTCCAAACCTGCAAACTATAGCACCTAGAAGGACAAGGGCAGCAGGCGCATGGGAACACCACCAACTCCATGTTCCCCTCCAAATCGCACACCATCCTGACGAGAAGTATATTGCCGTTCCTTCTTCATCGCTGGGTCAAAATCCTGGAACTCCCTCGCTAACAGCACTGTGGGAGTACCTTCACTCTACGGACTGCAGTGGTTCAAGGTGGCGGCTCACCACCACCTTCTCAAGGACAATTAGGGATAGCTAATAAATGCTGGTCTTGCCAGTGACACTCACATCCTATGAACGGATAAAAAAATATATATCCTCTAATTGAGGTGAAAATATACAAGGAAAAAAGGAGAGAATAATGGAAAAAAAACTGTCAGAAGATAAAGCAGCAAAAATGCAAAACATTTGATAATTCTTTGAGGTGTCAAAAGAAAGGAGCAGTTTAAAGACAAGACTGGATACAATCAGATGATTAGGAAGTGAACTTAAATGCCATAATACTGTATGAAGTTAGGTAGTGATTTTCCATTGATTTCTGTTTTCATATACTTCTCATATGCTTTTGCTTAATTCAGCCAAATACAGAAACAGTCGAGGCACAGAATTACTTCAGAGGTCAACAGCTTGAAAACCTGACTGAACTGTTTTTTTAAAAATACCTGCATTTTACTTGCTCTGGCATGTGAATGTAACTGGGCTGTTAGTTAACTTCTGTGCTTGCATTTCTTCTCAAAAATAACTACTTAACATTGTGCCCGATACATTTTTTGTGCAGCTGCTGCAATAAAAGTAGATTTCTGCGTTAAAGTACCTTCACTGCGGTTTCAATTAATTTTGTTCAGAGCGAACTTGGAGTTGGAGGTTAATATGCTCGCAAAAAAGTATCTCCGTTAAGTGGCTTTTAATTCGATAAAAGAAATTTTACATTTAAGTTTGTATCTACCTCTATTATTTTATCATCCCATTGGGCCCAAGTTTCCACATGATAAAAAACGGGCGCCCCTCCGAGCTGGGCGCCCGTTTTTCGCGCCTAAAACGGCGCCGGAAAAGAAACTCGCGATTCTGGAGCGCCCTGCAGCTACTTGTCTGTTTGGCGCGGCGCCCAGGGGGGCGGAGCCTACACTCACGCCGATTGTGTAAGTGGGAGGGGGCGGGTACTATTTAAATTAGTTTTTTTCCTGCCGGCAACGCTGCGCGTGCGCGTTGGAGCGTTCGCGCACGCGCAGTGTGAAGGAAACATTGGCACTCGCCCATTTTTGTAGTTCTTTGTAGCTGTTTAGTTTTTGAACATTTTTTAATAAAAGCACATTGCCATCAGCACATCAGCACTGAGAAGGCTGCAGGAAGCCTCAGAAAGTTGAGGCAGCCGTTTCCCGACGACCTCCCCCTTTTGCCGTCGGGAAATGGCTCCTCAATTTCTGAGGCTTCCTGCAGCCTTCTGTCTCCTTCCCTCCCGCCGTCTGGAACGGCTTCCCCCCCCCCCGCTGCGTTCGGTCGGTCGGTCCCGCAACCCCCCCCCCCCCCGCTGCATTCGGTCCCTCCCCGCCGTCTGGAACGGCTTCCTCCCCTGCGTTTGGTCGGTTGGTTCTCTTCCGCCCGCCGACTGGAACGGCTTCCTCGCCCCCACCCCCCACCACCGCGTTCGGTCAGCGGTCGGTTCCCTCCCGCCGTCTGGAACGGCTTCCTCGCCCCCACCCCCCACCCCCGCGTTCGGTCGGCGGTCGGTTCCCTCCCGCCGTCTGGAACGGCTTCCTCGCCCCCACCCCCCACCCCCGCGTTCGGTCGGTCGGTTCCCTCCCTCCCGCCCGCCCGCTGTTTGGAACGGCTTCCTCCCCCCCCGGTTCGGTCGGCGGTCGGTTCCCTCCCTCCCGCCGTCTGGAACGGCTTCCTCCCTTCCACCCCCCCCACATTCGGTCGGTCGGTCCCCTCCCTCCCGCCTGCCGTCTGGAACGGCTTCCTTCCCCCCCCCCCCCGATCCCGCGTTCGGGAACGGCTGTCTCGTTTTGTGAGGCTTGCTGCAGCATTCTCCCTGGCTGAAGCACTTTCACACAGGTAGGAAGATGGTTTATTTAATCTTTTCTTTGCTTATAAATGTTTATTCAGGTTGGATTTATTTGTATAATATTTGTAGAAGTATAAATAAGGATTTATTGTAGAATTTAATGACTTCCCCTCCCCCCCTCGTTCCCTACGCCTAATTTGTAACCTGCGCCTGATTTTTTAATGTGTAGAACAGGTTTTTTCAGTTCTACAAAAATCTTCACTTGCTCCATTCTAAGTTAGTTTGGAGTACGTTTTCACTGTGGAAACTTTCAAATCAGGCGTCAGTGGCCGGACACGCCCCCTTTTGAAGAAAAAATTCTGTTCCAAAGTGGAACTGTTCTACCTGACTAGAACTGCAGAAAAAAAAAATGTGACGAATTGCGATTTCTAAGATAGTCCGTTCTCCACCAGTTGCTCCTAAAAATCAGGCGCAAATCATGTGGAAACTTGGGCCCATTGTGTTATTTGTTAACTAGAATAGTTGATAGATTAATGGACACTAGACGGCAAAATTACAGCACATCTTAAAGACCTACCGGCAGACCTACTGTTAGTCATGGATGCTTTTGAAAGTGAAGGAACCCCTGTCACGGCCCAACAAGTTAAGACCTGGATCAGCCAGGACCCGATATTATCAGTGGTGATTGATCTGCCATACCCAAGCAAATATGTGAGGAGACCAAACCTTACATCCGTCGCAAAGACGAATTATCCATTCAATCAGACTGTGTACTGTGGGGTAATTTATGCCCAAGAAAGGCAGAGAGAAATTTGTGCATGATCTACATAGCACGCATCCCGGTATTGTCATGATGAAAGCCATTGCCAGGTCTCATGTATGGTGGACTGGAATTGAGACTGATCTGGAATCATGTGTGCATCAGTGCAACACTTGCATGCAGCTTAGTAAAACACCAGCAAAATCACCGCTGAGCCTGTGGTCGGGCCATCTAAACCATGGTCCAGGATCCACATCAAAGGTCCCTTCCTGGGAAAGATGTTCTTTGTTGTGGTGGATGCTTATTCCAAGTGGATAGAGTGTACAATCATGTCATCCAGCACATCCACAGCTACCATTGAGAGCCTTGGTGTCATGTTTGCTACTCGTGGTCTGCCTGACATCGTTGTATGCAACAACGGACCTTGCTTCACCAGTATGGAGTTTCAAGAGTTCATGAAACTCAATGGTATCAAACATGTGAGGTCAGCACCATTCAAACCCGCATCCAATGGACAAGCAGAAAGTACAGTCCAAACCATCAAGCAGGGTATGAAACTTGTAACTCAAGGTTCACTGCAAACTCGCTCGTCACGCATATTGCTTGGTTACAGGACAAGGCCCCTTACACTTACCGGGGTCTCCCCTGCTGAACTATTGATGGACAGGTCTCAAGACCAGGCTCTCTCTTGTCCACCCTGACTTGAATAATCATGTTGAATACAGATGTCGAAGTCAGCAAGTATATCATGATCGCGCTACTGTGTCACGCGACATTTCTATCAATGATCCTGTGTATGTATTGAATTATGGTCCAAGTCCCAAATGGATCGCCGGTACTGTTACTGCCAAGGAGGGTAACAGTGTTTATCGTTAAGCTCAAGAATGGGCAGACATGCAGGAAACATGTCGATCAGATAAAGCTGCGGCACACGGATGAATTGGAACAGTCTGAGGAAAACACAATCAGTGACCAGCCAACCTACCCTCAGTCATCAGAGGACTCCGCTGTCATCAATGAATCTGGACTTTCAATCACTGACATGGTCAATGAATCTGGACTTTCAATCCCTGATGTGGTCATTGCCACTCCCATCAGATCGGCTACCCAGCTCCTAGTCATAACAGACTCAAAGCGCTTGCCCAAGGCTGGAGTTGAACTGAGACGTTCAACTGGGGAGCAGAAAGCCCCGGGCCCTCTCAATTTGTAAAAAGACCGTTACTAATATCTTAAAGGGGGATATTGTCATGTATGTATGTTTGGGTTTACTAGCCACCAGGTGGCGTCACTGTGGAGGTCATTGGGCTGTGCGCACGGCCCAGGTATAAAAGGCCAGCCATCTTGTAATGTAAGCACTTTGGGTCCTAATAAAGTAGAGCCAGGTTTGTACCTGTTCGGAGTTTACAGTATTCATTCTATTGGGTTATTGCACACACAACATAAGTAAATTTAACTGCCGTAGTACAGAATACAGATGGGGGGGGGGGGGGGGGGGGATGAGGGGTTATGGGGAGCGGGCGGGGAAGTGGAACTGAGTCCATGATCAGATCAGCCATGATCTTATTGAATGGTGGAGCAGGCTCGAGGGGCCTTATGGCCGACTCCTGCTCCTATTTCTAATGTTCTTATGAAATTAGGTACTGATTTTCAATTCGTTTCTATTTTTTATGAATTTCTCACATGCTTTCACTTAATTCAGCCAAATGCAAACAGTAGCAAAATGTACTCTTGCACCATCTCTCAAACAAAATTACATTTCATAATGCTATTATCTGACAGAAGACTACAGCACTTGATCGGCATATGACTCAAGCAGTACAAAGGTGTCAAAAGTCAAATACAAGATGCATGCATCCCTTGGCTTTCCAGTCACATTATCCCAAGTACAAAATTGATGAACAAAAAAGGGGCGATCACACTACTGGGAGTGTACTATAGACACCCAAACAGTCAGAGGGAGATAGAAGAATAAATATGTGGGCAAATTGCTGCAAAGTACAAAAACTATACAGCTGAAATAATGGGAGATTTCAACTACCCTAATATTAACTGGGAAAAAAGCAGTATGAATGGTACAGAGGGTGCGGAATTCTCAAAATGCATTCAGGAGAACTTCTTTAGCCAGTATATAACAAACCCAACAAGGGAGGGGCGGTTCTAGACTTGGTTTGGGGAATGAAAAGCGGCAGGTGGAAGGGGTATCTGTGGGAGCGCATTTTAGTGCCAGTGATCATAATTCAGTAAGATTTAGGGTAGTTTTGGAAAAGGACAAAGGTGGACCAGGAAAAAAAGTTCTCAATTGGGTTAAAGCCAATTTTGCTGAGCCGAGATGGGATTTGGCAAGGTGGACTGGAAATGGCTACTTGATGGTAAATCAGTGTCAGAGCAGTGGGAGGCATTCAAGGAGGAGATCCTGAGGGTACAGAACAAATATGTTCCCTTAAAAAAAACAGGTGGGGCTAATAAATCTAGAGCCCCCTGGATGTGAAGGGGCATACGGGGTAAGATAAAGAAAAAAAGGGAAGCTTATGACAGATTACGAGAACTCAAAATTGCAGAGACTCGAGGAGTATAAGAAGTGCAGGGGTGCAATTAAAAAAGATATCAAGAAAGCAAAGAGAGAGCATGAAAGAATGTTGGCAAATCAGGGAAAAGCTAAAGATGTTTTATAAATACATTAAGAGCAAGAGGATAACTAAAGAAAGAGTGGGGCCTATTAGAGACCACAAAGGAAATCTGTGTGTGGAGGCAGAAGATGTGGGTATGATTCTTAATGCATACTTTGCATCTGTTTTCACAAAACTTTGCAATGAGGCAGAAGGAGTGTGAAATATTAGACGAGAAAAACATATAGAGAGAGTAAGTATTAAGGGGCTTAGCAGCTTTGAAAGTGGATAAATCCCCAGGCCGGTTGGTTAGGCTGCAGCTGGAGTATTGTGTGCACTTCTGGTCACCACATTACAGGAAATATGTAATTGCACTGGAAAGGGTGCAGAGGAGATTTACAAGAATGTTGCCTGGACTGGAGAATTTTGGCTTTGAGAAAAGATTGGAGATGCTGGGTTTGTTTTCTTTGGAACAGAGGAGGCTAAGGGGAGATCTGATTATGAGAGGGCTGGATAGAGTGGATAGGAAGGACGTGTTTCCCTTGGCAGAGGGGTCCACAACCAGGGGACATAGATTTAAAGTATTTGGGGGGAGGTTTAGAGGAGATATGAGAGGATATTTCTTCACCCAGAGGGTAGTGGGGGGTCTGGAACTGCCTGAAAGGGTGTAGAGGCAGAAACCCTCACCACATTTAAAAAATACTTGGATGTGCACTTAAAGTGCCGTACCTGCCGGGCTACGGACCAGAGCTGGAAATTGGGATTGGGCTGGATAGCTCTTGGTCGGCCAGCGCAGATACGATGGGCCGAAATGGCCTCTCTCTGTGCTGTAAATTTCTATGATACAGCAGTCTTGAGGAATAGGGAAGTAGCATTTCAGTAAGATTATATCTTGTTGTATGTCAATTGCTTCCAAAACTTCTGAACCAACATTTTTCATGCTCTGCTTAGGTTTATAAACAGTTCCTATCATTTTTTTCATCTGAATATTGATCAAGTACATTAAAACCACAAAGGGCATGTATGTTTTCACTTACTCAAAGGAACAGTACTACATTTGGAATAGTACTTATTTTGTGGCATCATCTGCCCATTTTGTTTTTTGCTGTATAATGTAGAATTACATTTATTTGAAGTGATTGTACGTTGAGCAATAAAGTAATCCACAAAGAAGCAGAACTTCTAAACAACAAATCCAAAAGCTAGACATTTGGCACAAAATCAACTGAGAAATACAAGTGTTGCTAATTGTGACTAACATGCATGACTCGGAGACAGTGAATTGGTTGGGCATCAGGAGATACAAGCTTGTGGGACAAAAGAAGTCAGATGTGTCAGAGAGAGCAAAGTTACCCACATTCCATCAGGGAACAAGACTTATTCAATGCAGTGATTCAATTGGTAAGGTAGAGAAGTACAAAAGGCTTGCTATTTAACTCAATTTAAGTGTAAGGCATACTTGTTTTTCCCAGAAAGTATGATTTTTTTCCTGCATGGCTCTGCTGGAAAACTCGGGTCATTTCCAGGAAAAGGGACAGGTGGTCTGTGAAACAATGCACATTTCTCCGAATGGAATGCAGAAGGAATTGCTTAAGATTACATCAGAAGAGTTGGAAGAAGATACTAACTTGCATACTACATGCAATCGTTTTTAAAGAGTTGATGAACAACAGCGAAATCTGAGCCATGGTCACCGATGGGACTGACATACGGCACAGCATCCAGGAGGGATGGCCTTACCAAACTCTGCACAGTTAGATCCTCCCTTATATGTGCTTTGTCTTCAACCATAAATGTCACAGATTTTTCTCTCCTGCACCCTCAGGGAGATTGAATGCAAAACAGAGAATGTTTACGCCATTTTTTCATACACCACAACCTGTCGTTTACAATAACAGTGGGGGACAATACCACCCTACACAACAGTTCAAAGTTCATTTTGCAATGCGTATTCACCAAAAACATCAGGTAAGTTAATTTACTAAGTCCCGATAGAGAAGTGAGGTGGTCTGGGCACTGGAGTGTTGTTTGGGATGCTCAGGCGGTTGCTAACATCGAAGTGCGTTTGGCTTATAGCCAAAGGTAGCATATACTCACAGAGGGGGCTAGGACTCCAGCCCCCAGCTACGCTTACGCAGCTCACAAAATATCAGATGCAGCCTTGCTCCTTTTCAGCTGTAAATCTATGAAGGGGATTGGGAAGTTTGGAAGCTTTGTGCCACTACCCAACAAATATCCTCCAAATGGGTTCCATCTACAATGCTCTGAACACTTGGAAAGCCTGCAGCTAGGTACAGTGCTGTTCCTGCTCCAATTGATGCAAACTTTCCACTGGCAAACTAGCTTTTCTGGCAGATGCCAACCTACAGTGTCCTGCAAGGATCTGCACAGAAGTTCAACTCTGTCATGATTTCCACAGCTTAAGGGAAAGGCAGTCCCATACTCAAGGTTGTCCAAGTCAGCTTGCAGTAGAGGGCATAGTTAGGGCCTTTCATCTATAGTAAAGTAGTGGCGGTGAAGACAGGTCTCCTCTGACATATGACATACCTTTTGTGGTATGTAAAAACGTGCACTTGGTTATTGAATTGGATCTGAGGTGTTGTCGGAACTACTTCAAGAATTAATCCAAAGCAGATCAGACCCGTCAGGCTGTAACATACCCATTTTACACAGGAAAGATGTGCACTGGAGGCAGAGCCTCATCCCAGTGTGAGATCTCAACTCAATAACTTTACACAAATGTGAGTTTGATTTACCTATATTGCTGAATCTTCTTCCTCCAAAATCATAACTCACAAAATTGGACGTGCTACAAATCAGGCACCCGCCACAAGAAAGGCTCCGCACTATTGCCCGATAAAATCTCAGATATTTTATACGCAAGGCAAGTCAGTTCGGAACATAGGAACAAGAGTAGGCCATTCAGCCGCTGAAGCCTGTCCCACCTTTCAATTGGATTGTGGCTGATCTGTACCTCAACTCCAATTACTTGCTTTTGTTCCATTTCCCTTGATACTTCTACCCAACAAGAATCGATCAATCTGAGTATTGAAAATTTTCATTAATGTAGCATCCACAGCCATTTGGGGTCATTAATTCCAGGTTTCCACTCCCCTTTGTGAAAACGTGCTTCCTGATTTCACTCCTAAATAGTCCACCTCTAATTAAGTATTAATTTACAAGTTTTCATAGAATGATATAACACAGGAGGCCTATCGTCTGTGTGTCGGTTCATTGGAAGAGCAAATCCAAAATTTGTGTACATACACCTTCAGGTCTCTGTTGCTCCACCCCCTTTAAAATTGTACCATTTAGTTCATATTGCTTCTCCTTATTCTTCCTACCAAAATGTATCATTTCACACTTGTCTGTGTTAAGTTTCATCTGCCATGTGTCTGCCCATTTCACCAATCTGTCTATGCCCTCCTGAAGTCTGTTACTATCCTCCTCAATGTTTACTACATTTCCGAGTTTCGTGTCATCTCCAAAATGTTAAATTATGCGCTACGCACCCAAGTCTAGGTCATTAATATATATTAAAAAGAGCCATCGTCCCAATACCGACCCTTGGGGAACACCACTGTATACTTCCCTCCAGTCTGAAAAACAACCGTTCACCACTACTCTCTGCTTTCTGTTCCTTAGCGAATGTTGTATCTATGCTGCTACTGACCCTTTAACCCCATGGGCTTTAATTTTGCTAACAAATCGCTGCTAACACTTATGGCTTATTTGCATATGGCTTTTATCAAAAGTAAACTTCCATGAGATCCTTGGCTTTTTAAAATAGCAGTAAGTTTTCATCAAACTTGGTATGTTACTACACTTAGTCTCAACTCCCCATATACGATGCAATGGAAAACCAACTAGTGATACATTAAATTTGGTGTATGGGTCTGTGTTGCACTGAAACATAAGTGCCTGCTGCTCCTGTAACATGTGGCACTGTGATAGTTATTTGCAATGTTAATGGTGCCACACTGTATGATATAAATTAGCTGCTATTTTATAGATGCAGTATATGATTGTGAAATCTGGCCACCAGGTTGAAATTAAAATCAAAATGCTTTCTTAATTTTTTTTCCAGCGACCTTTTTTCTTCAAAACTTATTTCACAATTACCTGATTAAGTTATTTGATTGAAATGCCTTTTTGTGTTTTTCAGTGTCTTCATTAAAGTTTTTACTCGGAAAGATTCAGCCTCTTCTAAAAGCTTCGACTTGATATTTTTGCCCAAAGTTATATTTGAGCTGAATTTGGATTGTGCAGTCTGAGCATGTACCCAATTTCCCAGGTTGCATTAAATCCTACCAGTATTTTTAACCTGCTGACATTTTCTATTCAATATATTTTCTTCAAGTGATTTTGTCAAACAAGAGGAAACATTTCAAAAGCTTTGGCCGAGACAACATTTATATGAGAAAAACAGTGCGTGCGAGAAAAAAAAAAAAAAGAGTGCTCGGATTATACCGTTGTATCTTTTGTTTCGTGTTCTATAAAACGTTAATGCATGTGTGAGTGAGAGAGAAACACGGGAAATAGACAGAGGTCAGAGAGAGAGGCAAAGGAGAGAGTATGTTCCCTTCAATTAATGTTACTTCAATTTTTGAAAAAAAAACACCAGCTGAATTTTGAAGCCAACTGATTAGCTCACCTGTGTTTTGTTGACAGCAAAGATCAATGCTAGTCGTGCACACTTGTGAGACAGATTCTAACTTAGAACTATCTGTGTGAGTGAGTGAGCGAGGGGGAACATGTAAAACACGGCCAGGTAAGAGAGGAATCACATTCTCTGATTTACTCTGTACAACACCACAGGAGATCGTCTCGTTATTTTTTTTTAAACTCGCTGGTACTCAGGAGGCTAGTAAGCAGTGCTCCATCCATGCAGTTGGCACATATGGCGTTCTGTCTGTCCCTACTACACAGAATATGAGCAAAGTTAGTTGTTCTGTTGTTCATTAAAATCATTGCTCAAATGATTGGGAACTGCAGCAGTTGGTACAGTATAATTGTAGCACACATTATTGAAGCCATTAAATTTGTCTTCACAGATTATCTTCACCATAATACATATGATCATTCCCCACCCTCCATCATTCCCCATCCCCCACCCACTCTGCCATCCTCTACCACCTTTCTTAAAATGCTTGCGTCAGAGAATAGTGATTACAAGTTGAAATGGACTTAATTTTTGATGCAAGGAGATTTAATTTTTCAAATCTCTTCAAATCCCATTACTTAATTTTTTGTAAAAGCCTAATGGCAAAGCAAGATAAAGAACACATTTATAATGAATAACCACATTTTTAAATTAGCAATAGTTCACAAAATATTCAATTTGCAGGTAAATACTGACTAGCAGTAAGCTAAGACTCATTCAAAGTTCTGTAGTTTGATCTGCCCATATCTAGATATAAAATGACCCACTTTTAATGGTTTTAATCTTTTTGGTAAACACTGTAGGTGAAAAGCATAACAGGTCACAAACTGCTTTAGTAAATGACAAAGATAACAATCCCCATCTTGTGTTTAAACAAGCTGCATAGGATAAAACGGAACACTCCCACAAGACAATACGAGATAATTACCTTGAACAAAAGAGTAGGATTTAGAGGCAATTTCCCAGCATGAAACCGCTTCAGTGTACAAATTCCACAATTGTAGATTTAAAATGACACCTCTACCAATAGCTGGTAGCACACAAAAGATTGAAAACCTGAGTAAAATAGACCAAAAATATCAATTTCAGCCTATTTCAACTGTGAGTAGGATTGACATTTCAATGACAGTTGCAGACCAAAAATGTATCTGCAACAGAGTTCTATAGAAACTGCTGTAAAATGGAGACCAAATAGTTCATGTTTATAACATAAACTGAAGGAGTATCATATTAAGAGGCAGCTATAGGTCATAAAATGAAGTCATAACATAACAGTTGAAGTAGTCCACAATATCAGCCTTTACTGGAAAGGTGTGTTTCTTTCTCCTTTTCTACAGAAAAATGTTAATCTTTCTAATCAATCTTTCATTACTCATTTCAAAAAAATTGGTCTTTTGGGGTGAGAGATGAGGCGAACTGTGTGAAGGATAAATTATCTGAAAATTGAATTTTCAGTTTAGGTTTTAGAATCATACAGCACACAGAAGGGGGCATTCGGCCCATCATGCCTGTGCCAGCTCTTTGAAAGCTGTCCAATTAGTCCCACTCCCCAGCTTTGTCTCCACAGCCCTGAAAATTAGTCCTCTTCGAGTGCAGGTCCAATTGCCTTTTGAAACTTACTGTGGAATCTGATACCACAACATTTTCAGGTAGTGCATTCCAGATCTTAACAACCCTGCGTGAAGAACTTTCTCCTCATTTCCCCTCTAGTTGTTTTGCCAATTATTTTGAATCGATGACCTCTGTTGACTAACCCACTTGCTAGAGAAAATAGTTTCTCCCTACTTGCTTGATCAAAACCCCTCATCATTTTGAATACCTATATTAGGTCTCCCCTTAACCTTCTGTGCTCGAAGGAGAACAATCCCAGCTTCTCCAATCTCTCCACATAACTGAAGTCCTGGTATCATCCTGGTAAACCTCCTCTGTAACTTCTCCAGGGCTTTGCCATCCTTCCTAAAGTGTGGTGCCCAGAATTGTACACAATTCCCCAGCTGAGGCCTAATCAGAGATTTGTAAAGGTTTAAGCATGACTTCCTTGTTTTTGTATTTAATGCCTCTATTTACAAAGCCAGGTATCCCATGCACTTTCTTAACTGCCTGTTTTGAGGCTCACCCGTTGATAATGAGAGTACACATACTGTAACAAAGCTTGCAATTTACCATTTTCAATCTCCTGGACAAGACTAGACCAAAAATTTAGGCTGGAATAGAAGGAGCGCAAAACAAGTAAAAGTTATATTCAGGAAATGTGCAATTACCAGTTACTAGCCGAGACATGTCTGGTTCACAGGTGAGCAAAAACAAAACACAAGCTGCATGAACTAGTTCAAACAAAATTCAGTAAACCTGAATAGCTTTCAGAGGAAGTAAAGGCTATAATTTAGAAATTATGAAAATAATTTTCTTTTGGCATTTTCACTTAACCAATTAAAAAAGAATATAGGATGTTCTTATAAGGTTGTATTTATACTGCAGGATTATCTTGGGTAAGTAAGTTGCCATTTATTCTACAAAATAATTTTTTTACAAAAGCACAACACTTTAGTGAATTGTTTCTGTGTGTTATTAATTGATATGACCCATATGAAAGTATTTACATTTTTCATCAATTCCTCATCAAAGCAGGATTTTGTCTCCAGATGTTGTCTCCAGGCCCTTCGAGCCTGCACCACCATTCAATATGATCATGGCTGATCATGCAACTTCAGTACCCCATTCCTGCTTTCTCTCCATACCCCTTGATTCCTTTAGCCATAAGGGGCACATCTAACTCCCTTTTGAATATATCTAACGAACTGGCCTCAACAACTTTCTGTGGTAGAGAATTCCACAGGTTCACAATTCTCTGAGTGAAGAAGTTTCTCCTCATCTCAATCCTAAATGGCTTACCCCTTATACTTAGACAGTGACCCCTGGTTCTGGACTTCCCCAACATCGGGAACATTCTTCCTGCATCTGACCTGTCCAATCCAGTCAGAATGTTATATGTTTCTACGAGATCCCCTCTCATTCTTCTAAATTCCAGTGAATATAAGCCTAGTCGATGCAGTCTTTTTTCATATGTCAGTTCTGCCACCCCAGGAATCAGTCTGGTGAACCTTCGCTGCACTCCCTCAATAGCAAGAATGTCCTTTCTTAGATTAGGAGACCAAAACAGTACACAATATTCAAGGTGTGGCCTCACCAAGGCCCTGTACAACTGCAGTAAGACCTCCCTGCTCCTATACTCAAATCCTCTCGCTATGAAGGCCAATATGCAATTTGCCTTCTTCACCGCCTGCTGTACCTGCATGCCAACTTTCAATGACTGATGTACCATGACACCCAGGTCTTGTTGCACCTCTCCTTTTCCTAATCTGTCACCATACACATAATATTCTGCCTTCCTGTTTTTGCCACCAAAGTGGATAACCTCACATTTATCTACATTATACTGCATCTGCCATGCATTTGCCCACTAACCTAACCTGTCCAAATCCCCTGTAGCCTCTTAGCATCCTCCTCACAGCTCACACTGCTACCCAGCTTAGTGTCATCTGCAAACTTGGAGATATTACATTCAATTCCTTCATCTAAATCATTAATGTATATTGCAAATAGCTGGGGTCCCAGCACCGAACCTTGCGATACCCCACTAGTCACTGCCTGCCATTCTGAAAGGGACCCGTTTATTCCTACTCTTTGATTCCTGTCTGCCAACCAGTTCTCTATCCACGTCAATATCATGTGCTTTAATTTTGCACACCAATCTCTTGTGTGGGACCTTGTCAAAAGCCTTTTGAAAGTCCAAATACACCACATCCACTGGTTCTCCCTTGTCCATCCTCAAAAAATTCTAGAAGATTTGTCAAGCATGATTTCCCTTTCATAAATCCATGCTGACTTGGGCCGATCCGGTCACTGCTTTCCAAACGTGCGTTCCTATTACCTATTGAAAATCCTGATATATCCTGATTAGTTGTACACGAATAACAGCCCCTCATTTCTCTATATATATTTGCATAATAAATTCTTGTTTGGAAATGCACAAAAAGGACAATAACCAGGGAAAAAAACAGGAGTCACTTCAATGAGAATTTGTTTCACCCAAGAGAGGCATTCAAATTGAACAAAATAATATGCACCCAAAATTAATTTTCTACAATATAAAATCGCTGCAAGACTGCACACAAATAAAAATTATAAAAATGACGTTTGTTCTGTTGAAAACAGTTTTAAAAGTTTATAATCGCATGAAGCTATAACAGAGAGTCAACAAATTTTTGTTTGGGTGCAGGGGAAGGCGAGCATAGAGATGGCATTAGCTGGCATGTCACTTCAAAACATTATAATGTAATCCCAAAGCCAGCGGTGGAGAGTAAAGAAAGAACTTGAATTTATATAATGCCTTTCATCACTTCAGGACATCCCAAAGCCAACAAAGTACTTCCTGAAATGTAGGAAATGCAGCAGGCAATTTATGCACAGCAAGATCTTACAAGGAGCAATGATACATGACAAATAATGTTGTTGAGGGATAAATATTGGCCAGGACACGGGGAGAACTCCTCTGCTCTTCTTCGAATAGTGCAATGAGATCTTTTATGCACGCCCAAGAGGGCAGACAGGGCGTTAGTTTAACACCTCATCTGCAAGACGGCACGTCCAACAGTGTAATACTCCCTCAGTACTGCATTGGTAATACTCCCTCAATATTGCACTGAAGTGTCAGACAAGATTATGTGCTAGTCTCTGGAGTGTTGCTTGAACCCATGAACTTCTGATTTGGACGCAGAGTGCTCCCAATGAGACAAGGCTGATAATCCAAGTAGGATGATTTGTATATGCCAGCAAAATCTAAAAATATTAAGTACTCTAGACAAAATATTATTCAGGATAATTACATAGATTTTAAGCAGAGCAATTCTGAAACACACATTTTAGCAACCCCATAGAGCATAGGGGAATGTACTTAAGTATTTCCTGTACCTCTACCATTTATCAACCTAAATTAAACAGATTCCAAGTACCTTGTATGGGCTTAATAGAACATATTCTCCGTAGTTCTTTAGATTAACTTACATCGGTACTGTATTTGAAGCGCGCTTTCCCAATTTACAGAAAATTATCACAATAATTGTATTTTAAAAATTTCCAAATGCTGCACTATTCTGCCCGATTCCCAAAGACTGCAGAGTTAACTCGGAAAAAGATGTTCAATTGTCATTTTCATTTTTAAAAAGATGCAGTGTAAATTGATTTTAGGTTATCCCGTACTGCTGAATGTCATAATGTATTTTTACACTAAACTGGGTGGCAGTGTGAACTGTGAGGGGGACGCTAAGAGGCTACAGGCTGACTTGGACAGATTAGGTGAGTGAGCAAATGCATGGCAGATGCAGTATAATGTGAATTAATGTGAGGTTATCCACTTTGGGGGCAAAAACGCGAAGACAGAATATTATCTGAATGGCGGCAAATTAGGAAAGGGGAGGTGCAACGAGACCTGGGTGTCATGGTTCATCAGTCATTGAAAGTTGGCATACAGGTACAGCAGGCGGTGAAGAAGACAAATGGCATGTTGGCCTTCATAGCGAGGGGATTTGAGTATAGGTGCAGGGAGGTCTTACTGCAGTTGTACAGGGCCTTGATGAGGCCTCACCTGGAATATTGTGTTCAGTTTTGGTGTCCTAATCTGAGGAAGGACAATCTTGCTATTGAGGGAGTGCAGCGAAGGTTCATGTACGTTTCGATAAGATCACCTCTCATTCTTCTGAATTCCAATGAGTAGAGGCCCAACCTACTCAACCTTTCCTCGTAAGTCAACCCCCTCATCTCCGGAATCAACTGAGTGAACCTTCCCTGAACTGCCTCCAAAGCAAGTATATCCTTTCTTTAATATGGAAACCAAAACTGTACGCCGTATTCCAGGTGTGGCCTCACCATACCCTGCATAATTGTGGCAAGACTTCCCTACTTTTATACTCCATCCCCTTTGCAATAAAGGCTAAGATTCCATTGGCCTTCCTGATCACTTGCTGTACCTGCATACTAGCCTTTTGTGTTTCATGCACCAGGACCCCCAGGTCCCACTGTACTGCAGCACTTTGCAATTTTTCTCCATTTAAATAATAACGCTCTTTGATTTTTTTTCTGCCAAAGTGCATAACCTCACACTTTCCAACATTATACTCCATCTGCCAAATTTTTGCCCACTCACTTAGCCTGTCTATGTCCTTTTGCAAGTTTTTTGTGTCCTCCTCACACATTGTTTTTCCTCCCATCTTTGTATCATCAGCAAACATTGGCTACGTTACACTAGGTCCCTTTTTCCAAGTTGTTAATATAGATTGTAAATAGTTGGGGTCCCAGCACTGATCCCTGCGGCACCCCACTAGTTACTGATTGCCAACCCGAGAATGAACTCATTGGAGTTTAGAAGAATGAGAGGTGATCTTATTGAAACATAAGATTTTGAGGGGGCTTGACAGGGTAGATTCTGAGAGGATGTTTCCCCTCATGGGGGAATCTAGAACTAGTGGGCTATAGTTTCAGAATAATGGGTCGCCCACTTAAGATGGATGAGGAGGAATTTCTTCACTCAGAGGGTCGTAAATCTTTAGAATTCTCTACCTCAGAGCGCTGTGGAGGCTGGGTCATTGAATATATTCAAGTTGGAGATACAGATTTTTGAACTACAGGAGAATCAAGGGTTATGGGGAACAGGGAGGAAAGTGTTGTGGCTGTAAAGTCCTGTCCCCTCAGTACAGATTCACACGAGGCATGTAGTGAAGTCAAGGTCACTCTGGACCTGCACCTTTATTTCACAGCTCTGGGATGCTGCACTTGCCTGAGACCTCTCCTTATATACCTGTCTCTTGCAAGTGCACCCCTGGTGGTAAAGTATGCTGGTGGTTACAGGTCATATCTTATTACAGTCATGTATAGCATGTTTGGATATAGTTATATATAATAATGTAAGATACATGACATCACCCTCCCCCAAGGTCTTATTGTCTTTATAGGTTCAGTCTCTCAGGTGGTCTACGCTCTTGCGTGGAGCGTCTGAGTTGTGGTTCAGTTGTTTGCCTTGGTGTCTGTTTTTCTTTGGGTGTGGTTGCTGGTATCTCGCCTGGGCTGTCTGTTTCGATTGGTGTGATTGTTGTTGACTCGCCTGGGCTGTCTGTTGGGATTGCCCTTTCCTCAGGTTGTTCCCTCTGTCTGTCCACCAGGTGTGGTGCGAGTTCCACATTGTAGTCTGCCTCTGGTTCCGCAGTGTTGTTGGTAAATCTGCTTTTGACTTGGATACATGCCTCCGGCAGGTTTTGCCATTGTCCATTTGTACTACCAGTAGCCTGTTTCCTTTCTTGCCCGTTATTGTCCCTGCAAGCCATTTGGGACCCCTGCCATAGTTTAGTACAAACTTTGTCCCCTATCTCATTCCATCTCCCCCTCGAATTTCTGTCATGGTACTCAGTCAGCTTATGGCGCTTTGCCTCAATGATTTCGTGCATGCCTGGGAGGATTAATGAGAGCCTTGTTTTTAAAGTCCTTTTCATCAACAGTTGCGCGGGGGGGGATCCCAGTCAATGAGTGCGGGCGAGATCTGTATGCCAGCAGCAGTCACGACGGGCGATCCTGCAGCGTGAGAACTTGGATTTTAAGCATGCCCTGTTTAATGATTTGCACTGCTCTCTCCGCCTGGCCGTTGGAGGCCAGCTTGAACGGTGCCGTCTTGACGTGATTTATGCCGTGGTCAATTATAAAGTCTTGGAATTCTGCGCTGGTGAAGCACAGACCATTGTCACTGACCAATATGTCAGGGATTCCGTGCGTTGCAAACATGGTTGCGGGGCTCTCCACAGTGGTGGAGGTTGAGCTCGAGTTTAAAATGGTGCATTCGATCCACTTTGAAAATGCATCTACAACTACGAGGAACATTTTGTCCATGAATGGGCCCGCATAGTCTACGTGCACCAGCGACCACGGTTTGGTAGGCCAGGGCCAGGGGCTCAGTGGAGCCTCCCTGAGGGCACTGCTGAGTTGGGCACAAATGGTGTACCTTCAGACGTAGAGCTCCAAGTCTGCATCAATACCAGGCCACCAGACCTGGGATCTGGCTTTGGCCTTCATGAGAACGATCCCCGGGTGCTTGCGGTGGAGCTCCCGGACAAATGTCTCTCTGCCTCGCAAAGGCATGACTACTCGGCTGCCCCACATCAGGCAGTCTGCTTGTAGTTATAGCTCATGCATGCGCCTGTGAAAGGGTTTTAATTCCTCGGGGCAGGCATCGCGAGCCTCTGCCCAGTCACCGGTTAGGACACATCTTTTTACTAAGGTTAACGTGGGGTCGCTGGCCGTCCAGGCTCTGATTTGGCGAGCCGTCATGGACGAACCTGTGGACTCAAAGGCATTGATTGCCATGACTATCTCACAGTCCTGTTTGTCAGACCCTTCCTTGGTAGCCAGGGGTAGCCTGCTGAGCGCGTCGGCACAGTTGTCTGTGCCAGGTCTGTGCCTTATGGTATAGTCGTAGGACGCCAGCATGAGTGCCCACCATTGAATTTGCTCCGTGGCGTTGGCGTTTATTGCCTTGCTCTCGGATAGGAGGGACGTGAGGGGCTTGTAGTCAGTTTCTAACGCGAACTTGGCCCCGAAAATGTATTGGTGCATCTTTTTGACACCGTACATGCACGCGAGCGCCTCCTTCTCTACCATTCCGTATCCACGCTCCGCCCGCAAAAGTGACCTGGAGGCATAAGCTATGGGTTGTAATTGATTCGTACGGATCCATCAGGCTTCATGACTGGGACGATGGGACTTGCCCAGTCGCTAAATTCCACAGGTGATATAATGCCTTCCCGCAGAAGCCTGTCTAGTTCATGTTCAATCTTTTCCCTCATCACATAGGGTACAGCTCTGGCCTTGTGATGGACCGGTCTAGCATCCTGTGTGATGTAGATTTTGACTTTGGCCCCTTTGAAAGTGCCCACACCTGGCTGAAAGAGATGTTCAAATCGCTTTATAACTGTTGAGTAGGAGGTCCGTTCCTCTAATGACATGGCATGGACATCATCCCATTTCCAGTTTAGTTTTGCCAGCCAGCTTCTCCCCAGCAGTGCTGGGGGGTCTCTGGGGACAATCCACAGGGGAAGTCGGTTCACTGTCCCTTTGTGTGTGACAGAGAGCATGGCGCTGCCGAGGACTGGTACGATTTCTTTGGCATAGGTCCTTAGTTTGGTGTCGACCCTTGTGAGTTTTGGCCTGTCTCTTTTATACGGCCACCGTTGTTCAAATTGTTGAGCGCCCATGAGAGAGTGACTCGCTCCCGTATCCAGCTCCATGTTGACAGATATCCCGTTGAGTAGGACCCTTATCATTATAGGAGGTGTCCTGTTGTAGGAGCAGTGGCCATTGATCGTGTTGACCCGCTGTACATCGGTGTCCCGGGTACTGTCCCCACCATCTTCTGGTCCGCTTTCCGACCCATCCGATTCGTATACCAGCCGAGCTGCCGTTTTTTTGCACATGCGGGCCAAATGCCCTGTATTTTCACAATTTCTGCAAACAGCCTGCTGAAATCGACATCCCCTTGACGAATGCCCACCCCCACACCTCCAGCACAGACCTGTTCCATTGTTCAAAGTGTTCCCAAAGAATGAGCTGTGTCTGGCTGATCTTTCTTGAGCTTTTCTCAGTTTGTAGTTGATTGCTCGCATTGTGGGTTGATGAGGTGTGAACGGCCGTTCCTGTGGCCCTTGATGGCTTCTGCCTGCTGTCAAGAGCCTGTTCTCCCGGTTTTGTCTGTGTGTGGGGGTAGCAGCTTGTTTAGTGCTGTGAACTTCTTGTTCCGATATTTCGTTAGTTGTCCTACCTGCATTGTAAATCAACCTCGTTTCTTCTTCCCCTACCAAGAATGTCTGTGCAACCAGTGCTGCTGCCTCTAAGGTCAGGTTCTTGGTCTCTATGAGCTTTCGGAATATGCCTGCGTGGCCTATTCCTTCAATGAAAAAGTCTCTCAGCATTTCTCTCCTCAGTTCATCGGAGAACTCACATAAACTAGCCAACCTCTGAAGTTCCGCCACGAAGTCGGGTATGCTCTGGCCCACACAGCGTATGTAGTTGTAGAACCTGTGTCTGGCCATGTGTAGGCTGCTCGCTGGCTTCAGGTAGTCTCTTACCAGTGTGCTCAATTCTTCAAACGACTTGCTTGCTGGTTTCTCGGGTGCCAACAGATCCTTCATTAAAGCGTATGTTTTCAAGCCACAGCTGGTCATGAGATGGGCTCTTCTCTTGTCTGCCTTATCGTCGCCTAACCAGTCTTTGGTTACAAAGCTTTGCTGGAGCCTTTCTATAAAGTCCTCCCAATTGTCTCCCGCATTGTACTTTTCATCTGATCCGTTGTTCGCCATTCTGTGGATTCTGTAATCCCGTAACTCGT
Organism: Pristiophorus japonicus; assembly: GCF_044704955.1. Lineage (NCBI taxonomy): Eukaryota > Metazoa > Chordata > Chondrichthyes > Pristiophoridae > Pristiophorus > Pristiophorus japonicus. The sequence goes on along the minus strand of NW_027254743.1, from coordinate 88,622 downwards.
CGCCACTGTAAAGTCCTGTCCCCTCAGTACAGATTCACACGAGGCATGTAGTGAAGTCAAGGTTACTCTGGACCTGCACCTTTATTTCACAGCTCTGGGATGCTGCACTTCCCTGAGACCTGTCCTTATATACCTGTCTCTTGCAAGTGCACCCCTGGTGGTAAGGTATGCTGGTGGTTACAGGTCATATCTTATTACAGTCATGTATAGCATGTGAGGATACAGTTTATATATAATAATGTAAGATACACGACAGTGGCCAATATCAGATCAGCCATGATCTTATTGAATGGCGGAGTAGGCTCGAGGGGCCGTTTGGCCTACTCCTGCCCCTATTTCTCATGTTCTATGTACTATTATAGAGTATCTCAATGAAATGAAAAAAATAACTATCAGATATTGAGAAACAATGAACATCAGCAATCGTGAATGCAGTATTGAATTTTGCACAGTACTAAAAGACGTTTGCAGGTGTTGATAGACATACTGACCCAATATAGGAGCTATTTAGCTTGCTACTAATGGGTGAAATGTAGTGCATAGGTCAATGGTAAAGGGCAGACCGTAGGATTGCAACCCACCTCGGGCATAGTCTTTATATGTCAACTGATGACCTAAACAGCAAGGTTTTTATTTTCTGTATATTTGTCATGAAAAGGACAGCATAGTATAATATTTTCTGGAGGGTCACTATCCAGTACCAACCAAAAATAAAACGTGGCCCGGAATTTGCGGTCAGCGACGAAGCAAACATAAGGACATATCCCCATATCCCTGGATTCCCTTAATATCCAAAAATCTATCAATCTCTGACTTGAATATACTCAATGACGGAGCCTCCACAGCCCTCTGGGGTAGAGAATTCCAAAGATCACCACCATCATCATCATAGGCGGTCCCTCGAACGAGGATGACTTGTTTCGACGAGAGTTCACAGATGTTTCAATGAAGGACCCGATGTTCCAGTCTTGAACTCCAATTGAGGGGGTGGAAGATGCCTGTGCGTGAATTTGCTTTTAACGTGTGGTGACCGTTGCACATCAGCCACCACATGGGCTTGACAGAGTTAGGTCTTGGTCCAGTGGCAAGGGTTAACCAGGACGACCGGAGACCTGCTCTGCTGCACGGACCTAGTGCGCACACATATCGCAGCGTGGGCAGGTCCGTGTTGCCCCTGAGCCCTCGACTCTTCTGGGCCCCGTACCCACATTCCCCACACATTCAGCACCCTCTGAGTAAAGAAATTTCTCCTCAAATGGCCAACTCCTTATTCTGAGACTGTGACCCCTGGTTCTGGACTCCCCAACCAGAGGAAACATCCTCCCTGCATCTACCCTGTCAAGCCCTCCAAGAATTTTGTATGTTTCAATGAGATCATCTCTCATTCTTCTAAACTCTAGAGAATATCGGCCTAGTCTACTCAATCTCTCCTCACAAGACTATCCCCCCCCATCCCAGGAATCAGACTGGTGAACCTTCGTTGCACTCCCTCTGTGGCAAGTACATCCTTCCTTAGGCAAGACCAAAACTGTACACAATATTCCAGGTGCGGTCTCACCAGAGCCCTTTATAATTGCAGTAAGACATCTTTACACTTATACTCAAATCCTCTTGTAATAAAGGCCAACATACCATTTTGCTTTCTTAATTGCTTGCTTGTTAACGTTCAGTGATTCATGTACAAGGATACCCAAGTCCTGCTGAACACCAACATTTCCCAATCTCTCACCATTTAAAAAATACTCTGCTTTTCTATTTTTCCTACCAAAGTGGATAACTTCACATTTCTCCATATTATATTCCATTTGGCATGCTCTTGCCCACTCACTTAATCTGTCTATAACCCCTTGAAGCCTCTTTGTATCCTCCTCACAACTTGCATTCCCACCTAGCTTTGTACCATCAACAAGCTTGGATTATATTACATTTGGTCCCATCATCCAAATCAATGATATAGATTGTGAATAGCTGGGGCCCAAGCATCGATCCTTGCGGTACCCTAGTTATAGCCTGCCAACCCGAAATGACCCGTTTATTCCAACTCTCCATTTTCTGTCCATTAACCAATCCTCAATCCATGTTAGTATATTACTCCTAATCGCATGAGCCCTCATTTTATTTAATAACCTCTTGTGTGACACCTTATCAAATACCTTCTGAAAATCCAAATACACCAATCCGCTGGTTCCTCCTTATCTATTGTTAGTTACAACCTCAAAAACGCTAACAGATTTGTCAAACATGATTTTTCTTTCATACTCTGCCCAATCCTATTATTCTTTTCTAAGTGCCCTGTTACCACATCCTTAATAATAGATTCCAGCAATTTCCCTACTACTGATGTCAGGCTAACTGGTCTGCAGTTCCCGGTTTTCTCTCTCCCTCCTTTCTTAAATAGCGTGGTTACATTTGCTACCTTCCAATCCGCGGGAATTGATCTAGAATATATGGAATCTTGGAAGATGACAACCAATAAGAACATAATAGGAACAGGAGTAGGCCATATGGCCCCTCAAGCCTGCTCCGCCATTCAATAAGATCATGGCTGATCTGATCATGGACTCAGTTCCACTTCCCCGCCTGCTCCCCGTAACCCCTTAGCCTATCGTTTAAGAAACTGTCTATTTCTGTCTTAAATTTAATCAATATCCCAGCTTCCACAGCTCTCTGAGGCAACGAATTCCATAGATTTACAACCCTCTGATAGAAGAAATTTCTCATCTGTGTTTTAATTGGCGGCCCCTTATTGTAAGATTGTACTCTCTAGTTCTCATCTCCCCCATCAGTGGAAACATCCTTTCTGCATTCACCTTGTCAAGCCACCTCATAATCTTATACATTTCAATAAGATCACCTCGCATTCTTTTGAATTCCAATGAGTAGAGGCCCAACCTACTCAACCTTTCCTCATAAGTCAACCCCCTCATCCTCGGAATCAACCTAGTGAACCTTCTCTGAACTGCCTCCAAAGCAAGTATATCCTTTTGTAAGGAAATACCAATGCATCCACTATCTCTACAGCCACCTCTTTCAAAACCCTTGGATGGAGGCCATCAGGTCCAGGGGATTTATCGGCTTTCGGTCCCATTAATTTCACCAGCACTATTTATTTTACTAATACTAATTTCTTTCAGTTCCTCATTCCCGATAGACCCTTTGTTCTCCACTATATCCAGCAGGTTTTTTTGCGTCGTCTTCCGTGAAGACAGATGCAAAGTATTTGTTTAATTTCTCTGCTATTTCCTTACTCCCCATTATAATTTCTCCTGTCTCAGCCTGTAAGGGACCCACATTTACTTTCGCTGATCTTTTCCTTTTTATATACCAATAAAAGTTTTACAGTCTGTTTTTATGTCTCTCGCTAGTTTACTCTATTTCCCCTTTCTTTATCAATTTCTTGGTCTTCCTTTGCTGAATTCTAAAATCCTCCCAATCCTCAGGCTTACTGCTCTTTTTGGCAACATTATAAGCCTCTTCCTTTAATCTAATACTATCTTTAATTTATCTTGTTAGCCACGGTTGGACTACTTTTCCTGTGTTGTTTTTGTGCCAAAGGAATGTATGTTTGTCGTAAATTATGTATTAATTCTTTAAATGCTAGCCATGAAGCAAATGAAGCAAAGATGTTCGCTGCTGGCCCTGAAGAAAGCTTTGCACAAAGATCTTGTGAACTGTCAAGAAGTTTGCGTTTTGTGACGTTCAATCCAAATCAACAGAGTATAGTGGGGATACCCCAAGTACAAGCTGCTGTGATATCAATAAGCTGTCTAAGCAGCCAATCAAAACGCAGAATTCTCAGACAGCGAACAAGGAAGCGGGTAAGCTCTTAAAATTCAAACTTTTTAAAAATGTTAGAGAGAGCAAAACAAAGATTGGAGCTCTCACATGGGGAAATGAAATAATTATTAAAATGGATACATTTCACACTGCACAAAATTAATACTAGTTTTTCAAGCCCATAACCTTTGTTTGGCAATCAATATGCTGCTAAAACTCCAACTACACTTACTCCCTTTGGGTCTAACTTTAATTGGAGAATTTAACAGCAGTATTAGTGGGGAAGAGACAAAAATTGTCAGTTTTTCTGATTTGAGAGATTTCACTGATTGCCTGCTCTGTGTGGGGGCAAGCGGGGCACAGTGCAGCCTTTGGAGGAGCAGGTGAATGCTGCCAGTTCACCGTCATCTAGATCACAAATTCCAGGCCACTATCCAACAAAGGCTAGATAAATTGACAGTGCTTAATAATCTTAACATTTGACTAATCTAATTTATTCCTGTAGACAGGCTGGAGAATTTGTTCCCAGCATTTGTTGACACGAGTTTCAACGCATGGAGCAAAGAATCTTCACCTGGGGAAAAACAAACTGGTGGAATGACACAAGTTGCTGGACTTCTTGTGGATGCGGAAATAGGTGAGCACATACTCTCCAACTGCAACGACATAGTATTTTTTTTTTTATCCCTGCATAACATATACCCAGAATCGATAAAGATAGGCTATATTCCTACAGGGTGGAAAAGATGCAAAAAAACGACACAATTTCTAATGTGGATAATTTGGCGACTCCGGTTCAAATCACTATAAAATCTACTAAAATTTTAAGTTCTCAGACGTTTTACCTTTTATTCTTTTATTATCTGCAGGAATATTACATAATCAGATTATAAGCCAAGTCTGACATTAATGCAACCTTCAGCAATACCCACATGAAACATAATGAAAGGTGGAGCACGAGGAGAAAAAAGTGTGGATTGAAAATGGCACATTTTATAAGAAAAGATGCTCTAAAACTGAACAAGGGAAAATTGCTTTACTGTCTTTAAAAGTAATAGAAATCTTCATGAATATCAATTGCATTATTTCATTTGTTAGTGCAGGCTTTAGTGTCTTACTAAAAATACCCCCCGCCCCCCCGTCTTCAGTTTTATTTTCTTTAACTGCATTGTAATAGGAGATGGATAGATAGATGGATGAATGGATTAGATGTCAGAAAACGTGTTAAATGCAAAATACTAATTATAACTACGGTAATGAGAATAGCATTGCACTCTATTCTAAAATCCACACCACTGTCATTATGTAAAATGAGAAAGATAGCAAACTGCACACCCATTGTTTACATTATCTCAGCCAATAACTGCCTTTGAAAATATACTAACCATCACAAATCTCTTTCACACCATTGTAGCGCAGTGTTTATTGTAGGTTTAAATGTGCCCTGTAAACACTGCACTAATAAATCTGTAGTCTAGCAAGCTTTCAAAGCAGTTGTTTCTCAAATTTCATAGCTTCTCTCAACCATAAAGCTGTCAAGTTGCTTCAAAGATGGCAAATTGAGGTCAACATCATTCAGTTCTTATTCCCTTCCCCCCCCCTCTCTCCAGCAGATCTGATAACCCCTAATATATCATCACACTATCTTCTGAGATAAAAGTAGAATATCTTATCTTTCTCAGTAAGGTTTGGAATTAGATAAAGTGACAAAGTTTCATAGATCTAAGCCAGTATTCACATTGTTTGGACTAAAATTGCAGGAATAGTATTTGTTAAGTGATTGCAAATAATGTATTTACTGAGAACAGTTGAAAGCAGTGCAACATTTTTAATTTATGTACAAAATTAGAACACTAGTTCCATGATCAGTGGCTAACGGGGCAAAATCCTAAGTTATCAAATGGTTAGGAATCAAAGCATTGTTTGTTATATCACTGTACTTGATACTTGGCCACTCAATAGGTGATTTTTCATTTTGAAATTGCAGCCAACAGTTGAAACATGCCAACTGCAGTTAGTCATATAAACTTGGCAACTTGTGTTGGCAGCAAACAATACACAATTGTTCTTGGATCGTAAGAGCAGGGGCAGACTCATCGGGGTTCCGCTGCCGTCTGGCGCCTGATGGGGAGCAATATTGAGTTTAAATGTAAACAGGGGAACGTGGCACTGAAAGGCAGGGACAGTAGTGCCTTCCTGAAACCATCAGGTGCACACCATCATCTCAGGGAAATTAGGGATGGGTAATAAATGCAGCCTTGTCAGCGTCACCCATATGCTAACAAAAAAAAACTAGCACTGAAATGTAAAAGCACCTTATCCTTTTCTTCTTGCTGGCACAACGGACATGATTTTTGCAGCGCGACAGCTGCAGGAAAAATGCAGGGAACAGCGCTTATACATGGCCTTCTTCGGCCTTACAAAGGCCTTTGACACTGTCAACCGCGAGGGTCTATGGAGCGTCCTCCTCCGTTTCGGATGCCCCCAGAAGTACGTCACCATCCTCGGTCTGTTCCACGACAACATGCAGGCCATGATCCTTACCAACAGATCCATCACAGACCCAATTCACATCCGGACCGGGGTCAAGCAGGGCTGCGTCATCGCCCCAACCCTCTTCTCAATCTTCCTCACTGCCATGCTCCACCTCACAGTTGACAAGCTTCCCGCTGGAGTGGAACTAAACTACAGAACCAGTGGGAAGCTGTTCAACCTTCGCTGTCTCCAGGCCAGGTCCAAGACCACTCCAACCTCTATCGTCGAGCTACAGTACGCGGATGATGCCTGCGTCTGTGCACACACAGAGGCTGAACTCCAGGACATAGTCAACGTATTTACTGAGGCGTATGAAAGCATAGGCCTTACGCTAAACATTAGTAAGACAAAGGTCCTACACCAGTCTGTCCTCGCCGTACAGCACTGCCCCGGAAACATCAAGATCCACGGCGTGGCCTTGGACAACGTGGACCACTTCCCCTATCTCGGGAGCCTCCTATCAACATGAGCAGGCACTGATGATGAGATCCAACACTGACTCCAGTGCGCCAGTGCAGCCTTTGGCCGTCTGAGGAAAAGAGTGTTTGAAAATCAGTCCCTCAAAACTGTCACCAAGCTCATGGTCTACAGGGCCGTAGTAATACCCGCCCTCCTGTATGGCTCAGAGATGTGGACCATGTACAGTAGACGCCTCAAGTCTCCGCAAGATCCTGCAAATCTCCTGGGAGGACAGATGCACAAATGTTAGAATCCTCATCCAGGCCAACATCCCCAGCATTGAAGCACTGACCACACTTGATCAGCTCTGCTGGGCAGGCCACATAGTTCGCATGCCAGACACGAGACTCCCAAAGCAAGCGCTCTACTCGGAACTCGTCCACGGCAAACGAGCCAAAAGCGGGCAGAGGAAACCCTTAAACCCTCCCTGTTAAAGTGCGACATGCCCACTGACATCTGGGAGTCCCTAGCCAAAGACTGCCCTAAGTTGAGGAAGTGCATTCGCGAGGGCGCTGAGCTCCTCGAGTATTGTCGCCAAGAGCATGCAGAAATCAAGTGCAGTCAGCGGAAGGAGCGTGCGGCAAACCAGGCTCCCTGCCCACCCTTTCCCTCAACGACTATCTGTCCCACCTGTGACAGAGACTGTGGTTCTCGTATTGGACTGTTCAGCCACCTAAGAACTCATGCTAAGAGTGGAAGCAAGTCTTCCTCGATTCCGAGGGACTGCCTATGATGTCTATTGGCACTTGCTGTGTTGTTATTTTCTTCCAACAAGGAAGAAACCCTCGAGCTATACTCGATAGACAAGATTTCATTGATTTTTTTGGCATTGCAGTATTTAAATTATACTACAGGAAAAACTATTTTCAAGTACTTTTATATCTAATAAATGTGGTCCTGGGAGTGCAGTGCTGAGAACTTCAAAGCCCTAGTCTCAATCTTTGTTTAGTGGTGCCAACACACCTCAACAAAATCTCATAATTGAAAGGGCAATGAAGTCCTGCAGTACCTCACTGGACACATGAAAATGTATGTTTTCCATGCCGTTGAGTTTCTAAAAATCACCAACCTGACTACATAGGGAGGACAAAATGGAAGACATTGTGAAAATAAATGTGCCTTTACATACTAATTAAAACTTGCGTTATATACAAAAGGAGCACAAAACATACTTTTATCACTTTGGACTTTAACCCAGGATTTCTGCAGAACAATCTCTGAATTTTAGTTTCAGAAGGACATACTTTTCTGAAAGTAAACAGAGCATTGAAAGAAAATATTTAAATAGAATATTCAAGTTAAAAAGTGACACCTCCAATTTCAATAACAACAAAAATGTTTTACAAATTCAATTTCTCACATCGGTGGTTACATTTACCGCGAAATTCAAACTTTTCCACATCCTCTCAATTCACCTTATGGCAACAGAGAAAAGAACTCAAGGAAGTGACAAAATCAATGGGTTTCAATTGCATCTCAAACCACATCATCATCATCATCATCATCATAGGCAGTCCCTCGAAGTCGAGGATGACTTGCTTCTACTCAAAGTGAATTATCAGGTGACTGAGGAGTCCAATGCGGGACCAACACTCTGTCACACGTGGGGCAGACAGTGGCCGAAGGAAAGGGTAGGTGGGGAGCCTGGGTTGAAGCACGCTCCTTCCGCTGTCTACGCTTGGTTTCTGCTTGTTCTCGGCGATGGGACTTGAGATGCTCAGCGCCTTCCCGGATGCTCTTCCTCCATTTTGGGCGGTTGAGGGCCAGGGTTCCCAGGAGTCGGTGGGGATGATGCACTTTATCAAGGAGGCTTTGAGGGTGTCCTTAAAGCGTTTCCTCTGCCCACCTGGGGCTCGCTTGCTGTGCCGAAGCTCCACGTAGAGCACTTGCTTTGGGAGTCTTGTGTCGGGCATGCGGACAATGTGGCCCGCCCAACGGAGCTGATCGAGCGTGGTCAATGCTTCAATGCTGGGGGTGTGGGCCTGAGCGAGAACACTGACGTTGGTGCGTCTATCCTGCCAATGAATTTGCAGGATCTTGTGGAGGCAGCACTGTGTGGTACTTTTCCTGCATTTTGAGGTATCTGCTGTATGTGCACTGCTTTTTCTTAACTGCCCACAAGGTTTTTCAGAGCTGGCCACATATGCTGACCTAAGTGGATTTGGAGTACGTTTTTGCTGGCCAAAGTGGCATAAATGGCCAAAACTGTTGTAAGTGTCTGGGAACTCACTTAGTGTCAATTCACTAAATATATTCAAAAAGAAGTTAGGTGTAGTCCTTACTACTAGATGGATCAAGGGGTATGGCGAGAAAGCAGGAATGGGGTACTGAAGTTGCATGTTCAGCCATGAACTCATTGAATAGCGGTGCATGCTCGAAGGGCCGAATGGCCTACTCCTGCACTTATTTTCTATGTTTCTATATAATCCATGTCTCTGAGCCATATAGGAGGGCCGGTATCACGGCTGCCCAGTCGACCATAAGCTTGGTGCCGGATTAGATGTTCTGGTCTTCAAACACTCTTCCTCAGGCGACCGAAGGCTGTGCTGGCACACTGAAGGCGGTGTTCGGCCTCATCGTCAATGTCCGCCCTTGTTGGCAGTAGGCTCCCAAGGTATGGAAAATGGTCCTCGTTGCCCAAGGCTTCGTCGTGGATTTTGATAATCAGGGTGCAGTGCTGTGTGGCGGGGTCAGGTTGGTAGAGGACATTTGTCTTACGGATGTTTAGTGCAAGGCCAATGCTCTCGTACGCCTCGATGAAGGTGATGACAATGACTTCGAGTTCAGCCTCCGAGTGTGCGCAGATGCAAGTGTTGTCTGCGTACTGTAGTTCAATGACAGAGGATGGGATAACCTTGGATCTAGCCTGGAGGCGGCGGAGGTTGAACAGCTTCCCATCTGTTCTATAATTTAGCTCCACTCCAGGGGGAGCTTGCTAAGGGCGAGATGAAACATTGCAGCAAGGAAGATCGAAAAGAGTGTTGGTGCAATGACACAGCCTTGCTTGAGCCCGGTCCGGATGTGGAATGGGTCTGTGGTGGATCCACTGGTCAGGATCACGGCTTGCATGTCATTGTGGAACAGACGGAGGATGGTGACAAATCTTTGAGAGCAGCCGAAATGGAGGAGAACGCTCCATAATTCCTCACGGTTGACAGTGTCAAAGGCATTTGAGAGATCAAAAAAGGCCATGTACAAGAGTTGGTGCTGTTCCCTGCATTTCTCTTATAGTTGTCGAGCAGTGAAGATCATGTTCGTTGGACCCCTTAGTGGACGGAATCTGCATTGTGACTCTGGGAGGAGTTCTTCAGCCACAGGGAGAAGACAATTAAGGAGGATTCATGCAATTACTTTTCCTGTGGCCAACAGCAGGGAGATTACTATGTAGTTACCGCAGTCGGACCTGTCCCCCTTTTTTTGAAGATGGTCACGATTACAGCGACCCAGAGATCTCCTGGCATGCTCTCCTCCTTCCAGATAAGAGAAATTAAGTCATGCATTCGTGCCAATAGCGCTTCTCCGCCATGCTTTAGCAGGAATTCGATCTGCTCCTGTTGCCTTGTTATTCATCAGTTGACAGATGGCCTTTTCTACCTCATGCCAGGCTGGGATTCTGCTAAGATGATAGCGGGTAGCATGCTGCGGGATGGAGTCGAGGACACTCACGTCGAAGACAAAGTCTCAGTTAAGGAGATCTTCAAAATGCTCCTTCCAATGGGCACTGACTGCCTCACTGTCCTTGATGAGTAGCTCACCGTTCTTGGCCAGCAGTGGGGTTGCCTTGGGTGCTTGGGTCGTAAGTGGTCTTGACTGCGCTGAAGAATCCACGCAAGTCATGGTTGTCGGCTAACTGCTGGATCTCCTGTGCTTTCTCCACGCACCATCTGTTTTTTAGGTTGCGGGTTTTTTGTTGGACCTCAGCCTTCAAGCTGTCTATAGAGCTGCTTTCTTGCTCTCGTGTTGAGTTGCTATTTTAAATTTAGAATGCCTTGCACTTGCAGCTCATGATCTCCTGGTCTTCTCGTCACACCAGTCTCGGTATTTCCTGGTCGAGTGACCGAGCATCTCTTCGTAGGTGCTAATTATGGAGGCCTTGAGGGCAGACCAGGCGCTGTGGGCACTCTGCAGGCCCAAATTTCCCCAACCCCTTTTTCCGGTGCACTAATCCGAGATGCGCTAACTTTGTACGCTCAAAACTGCTCCAAAATACTTACGATTCTGGCCGCTCTGCTGTGTCACGTGTCCTGGCGCACGTTTATAGTGCAGTGGGGGGGGGGGGGGGGGCGGAGCTACAGCCCAGCGCTGAAAATAGTGCCGGCAACTGTCCACATGTGCAATGGAGTCTGCGCGCATGCGCAGTAGCTCCTCACCCTCCCAGCGTGTCCTGCAGGCCGTGAGCAGGACCCGATGCTCACCACCCCTATCCCTAGCCGAAGGGACGACCCGATGTTTGCCGCCCCTATCCCTGGCCGGATGCTCTCCTGCACTGGCCCGCGCCTTATTGAACAGATGGAAACCTGCTGTGCTAACTTCTTTCTGGCAAAAATATGGGGAAGTTGTTTCTATTTTACACATCTTTTGGCAATATCTCGGCATACAGCCTTTGGAGCCAATTGGAGAATGGAAACATCGCTCGGCTTAATTTGTTTTAGGGAGATCTCTGTACACGTAAAAAAATGATTGTGAAGGAGACCTGTAAAAATGTGCAAAGTAATGAGTGACATGAAAAAAAGCCCTGTACATGTAAGTAGCTGCTTGTGTTGTTAAACTACTGTAATTGTGTGTTTGCAGAGTTCCTTTATTTTATTTTCATCTTTCTTTAAAACTTTGTAAGTCTTGATGCTTACTTCTATTTTTTTTTAATTTGTTACTGAATGCTTTTTGTGCTTTGTTTAGTGCTTTGTAAATCTTGGTGCTTTAGAATGTACTAACCTGCGCAGATTTCTTTACTCTCTGCAAGGGTTTCTGTGCGGCCACAAGTGGCCACATACGCTGGCCTGTTAGTTTGGAGCAACTATTAGCTGTCCAAACTGGCTTAAATGGCCAAAACAGCTGGTAACGCTCCCTTTTGAAAAAAAAACTAAACTAAAAAAAATCCCAACTAACTCACTTACACTGGTGCAAATTAAATGTGAAGAATGGGGATTTTTAATATACTCCAGAAAAATCAAGTTGCTCCAAAAAAAACGGAGCAACTCCTGGGCAAATTTGGGCCCTGCATCTCTGGGTTATCGAGAGTCACCAGTGAGGCATTATTAACAAGCATGTTAATAGTCACAGGCGGAGGTTGGTTTCAACCCAAAACCTGTTACTATATATCCCCTAAATCACACTTGGTGTGCATCAGACCCATCGCCTGAATAGATCCAGAAAAGCCCAGTTGAATATCTGCCAGAATAAACTGACAATAGACTCAAATTCCCTTTCTTTTAATTTAAAAATATGTTCACACATATATTTAATTCATACTAGTCAATTTACCACGGTGTTGCACCTACAGTCAAGACAAATGTAGTCTTCAGATGAATCGGGTTAGACGGTGAGGGGTAATTGGACTACAGCATACGGACATCATTCAGTCCCCATTTTAAAGTCATATAATCTGTTCTTATTTTTATAGTTAATTTCTTTTATGTTGTTTCACTGGCGTCGGTAACCAAAGGGCAGAGATTTAAGACAATTGGCAAAAGAACCCAAGGGGTGAGGAGGAGAAAGCTTGCATGTATACAGCATCAGGCATATAGTCATTACTTCCTGGAATGTGAGAATTTAGTATGTGGTGGATAATGTTATTTGAAGATTAAGAACAATGTTACATTCTTCTCCTCTCATTACCCTCCATGTAACATTTTATTTTTCCAAATTATTGCCTTAGATCCTAAAAAGAGGGTTTTGATAGAGTAAATAAGGAGAAGGGTCGGTAACCAGGACATAGATTTAAGGTAATTAACAAAAGAATCAGAAGTGACACGAGGGAAAAGAAAATTACGCAGTGAGTTGTTATGATCGGGAATGTACTGCCTGAAAGGGTAATGGAAGCAGATTCAGTAGTAACTTTCAAATGGGAATTGAATATGTACTTGAAAATTTTGCAGAGCGATGGGAAAAGTGCAGGGCAATAGGACTAATTGGATAGCTCTTTCAAAGAGACAGCACAGGCATAATGGGCTGAACTGCTCCCTTCTGTGCTGTAAAAATCAATGATTACTTGTACATAGAATTACATAAGAACGTACAGCACAGAAACAGATGATTCGGCCCAAATGATCCATGCTGGTGTTTATGCTCCACACAAATATAATATATACTTATAATATATGTAAAAATATATATATTGTTGTAGTTAACTATCAAAACGTATGGCAATTTGGGAAGAACAGAAGTTGTGTTGTTGGAACATAGGAGTTTCTTTACAGTACAAGCTAGAGCTGGCACAAAACTGAGTCATTACAGTGCCGCCATCGGTAGGAGGGTGCAAATACAGTGAAAATTTGCATAGGCAGTATCTATTATATATCTAAACATGGATATATATACTTGAAAAGGAAAACTTTGCAGGGATATGGAGAAAAAGCAGGAGAGTGTGACTATTTGTTTAGCTCTTTCAAAGAGCTGGTACAGGCACGATGAGCTGAATGCCCTCTTTCTGTGCTGTATAATTCTTTAGGAACTTATAATGGAAAGTTGGCAAAAAAGATGGCATAGGATGTGATAAGAGGAAGTTAAGTTTTGTAGACAGGAAGTGTATGGATATGTAATTTTTACAAATGTATCACTATTCAATCCATCATTACCTGGCACGTGGGGAGCCATGACCAAGTATAGTCTTCAGATGAAGTGGGGTTAGTAGGTAGGGATAATTGGACCAGGTCATGCAGAAATAATTCAGTTTTCATTTTAAAATCATACATTCTCTTCTTATTTTTATATTTCCATTATAAATTCCTATAAACACGCTTATAATAGAAACTACCTATGCACACTTATCATGCTAGGTGATGATGCAGAGAAAGAAACAAGAAGGAAGAATTAAATGAAGAGAAGCAAAAGAGAGAGAGAGAGAGAGAGAGAGAGAGAGAGAGAGAGAGACAGGCAGAAGTAGTCAGAAAGAAACAGCAACACAAAGATATCAGACAAACAACATAAAAAGTAGGAGCAGGAGTCGGCCATTTGGCCCCTCGAGCCAGCTCTGTCATTCAATAAGATCATGTCTGATCTAATCATGGACTCAGCTCCACTTCCCTGCCCGCTCCAGATAACCCTTCACTCCCTTATCGTTCAAAAATCTGTCGATCTCCGCCTTAAATATATTCAATGACCCAGACTCCACAGCTCTCTGGAGAAGAGAATTCCACAGATTTACAACTTAGAGAAGAAATTCCTCCTCATCTCAGTTTTAAATGGGCGATCCCTTATTCTAAAACTATGCACCCAAGTTCTAGATTCCCCCTTGAGTGGAAACATCCTCTCTGAATCCACCTTTTCGAGCCTGCTCATGATCTTGTATGTTTCATTATCACCTCTCATTCTTCTAAACTCCAAAGAGTACAGGCCCAACCTGCTCAATCTTTCTTCATAAGTCAACCCCTTCATCTCAGGAATCAATCAAGTGAACCTTCTCTGAACTGCCTCCAATGCAAGTCTATCCCTCCTTAAATAAGGTGACCAAAACTGTACGCAGTACTCTAGGTGTGGCCTCACCAATATCCTGTACAGTTGTAGCAGGACTTCTCTGCTTTTATACTCTATTCCCCCTTGCAATAAAGGACAACATTCCATTTGCCTTCCTGATTACTTGCTGTACCTGCATACTAACGTTTTGTATTTCAAGCATAAGGACCCCCAGGTCCCTCTGTACTGCAGCATTTCCCACATTATACTCCATCTGCCAAAATGTTGCCCAGTTAGCCTGTCTATATCCTTTTGCAGATTTCTGTGTGTCCTCCTCACAACTTGCTTTCCCACCCATTTTTGCATCATCAGCAAACTTGGCTACATTATACTCGGTCCCTTCATCCAAATCATTTATATAGATTGTAAATAGTTGAGGCCCCAGCACCGATCCCTGAGGCAAGCCCACTAGTTACTGTTTGCCAACCGGAAAATGACCCATTTATCCCGACTCTCTGTTTTCTGTTCGTTAGCCAATTCTCTATCCATGCTAATATATTACCCCCAACCCCATGAACTTTCATAGAAACATAGAAAATAGGTGCAGGAGCAGGCCATTCGGCCCTTCGAGCCTGCACTGCCATTCAATATGATCATGGCTGATCATGCAACCTCAGTACCCCACCCCTGCCTTTTCTCCATACCCCCTGATCCCTTTAGCTGTAAGGGCCACATCTAACTCCCTTTTGAATGTGTCCAAGGAACTGGACTCAACAACTTTCTGTGGCAGAGAATTCCACAGGTTCACAACTCTCTGGGTGAAAAAGTTTCTCCTCATCTCGGTCCTATATGGCTTACCCCTTATCTTTAAACTGTGACCTCTGGTTCTGGACTTCCCCAACATCGAGAACATTCTTCCTGCATCTAACCTGTCCAGTCCAATCAGAATTTTATAAATTTCTATGAGATCCCCTCTTGTTCTTCTAAATTCCAGTGAGTATAATAAGCCTTGCCGATCCAGTCTTTCCTCATATGTCAGTCCTACCATTCCGGGAATCAGTCTGCTGAACCTTTGCCGCACACCCTCAATAGCAAGCACGTCCTTCCTCAGATTAGGAGACCAAAACTGCACACAATACTCAAGGTGTGGTCTCACCTAGGCACTGTACAACTGCAGTAAGGACCTCCCTGCTCCTATACTCAAATCCCCTCGCTATGAAGGCCAGCATGCCATTTGCTTTCTTAACTGCCTGCTGTACTTGCATGCCTACCTTCAATGACTGATGTACCATGACACCCAGGTCTTGTTGCACCTCCCCTTTTACTAATCTGTCACCATTCAGATAATAATCTGCCTTCCTGTTTTTGCCACCAAAGTGGATAATCTCACATTTATCCACATTATACTGCATCTGCCATGCATTTGCCCATTCACCTAACCTGTCCAAGTCCTCCTGCAGCCTCTTAGCATCCTCCTCGCAGCTCGCACTGCCACCCAGCTTAGTGTCATTTGCAAACTTGGTGATATTACATTCAATTCCTTCATCTAAATCATTAATGTATATTGTAAATAGCTGGGTTCCCAGTACTGAACACTGCGGCACCCCACTAGTCACTGCCTGCCATTCTGCCGTTTATTCCCACTCTTTGCTTCCTGTCTGCCAACCAGTTCTCTATCCACGTCAATACATTAACCCCAATACCATGTGCTTTAATTTTGCACACTAATTTCTTGTGTGGGACCTTGTCAAAAGCTTTTTGAAAGTCCAAATACACCACATCCACTGTTTCTCCCTTGTCCACTCTACTAGTTACATCCTCAAAAAACTCTAGATTTGTCAAGCATGATTTCTCTTTCATAAATCCATGCTGACTTGGACCGATCCTATCACTGCTTTCCAAATGCGCTGCTATTACATCTTTAATAATTGATTCCAGCATTTTCCCCACCAGCAATTTCAGGCTAACCGGTCTATAATTCCCTGTTTTCTCTCTCCCTCCTTTTTTTAAAAAGTGGGGTTACATTAGCTAGCCTCCAATCCATAGGAACTGAACCAGAGTCCATGGAATGTTGGAAAATGACCATCAATGCATCTAGGGCCACTTCCTTAAGTACTCTGGGATGCAGACTATCCGTCCCTGGGGATTTATCGGCCTTTGGTCCCTTCAATTTCCCTAACACCATTTCCTGACTAATAAGGAATTATCTCAGTTCCCCCTTCTCTCTAGACCCTCAGTCACCTAGTATTTTCGGGAGGTTATTCGTGTCTTCCTTTGTGGACAGAATCAAAGTATTTGTTCAATTGGTCTGCCATTTCCTTATTCCCCATTATGAATTCACCTGATTCTGACTGCAAGGGACCTACATTAGTCTTCACTAATCTTTTTCTCTTCACATATCTATAAAAGGTTTTGTAGTCAGTTTTTATGTTCCCTGCAAGCTTACTCTCATACTCTATTTTCCCCCTCCTAATTAAACCCTTAGTCCTCCTCTGCTGAATTCTAAATTTTTCCCAGTCCTCAGGTTTGCTGCTTTTTCTGGCCAATTTATATGCCTCTTCCTTGGATTTAACACTTTCCCCAATTTCCCTTGTTAGCCACAGTTGAGCCACCTTCCCTTTTTTATTCTTACGCCACAAAGGGATGTACAATTGTTGTAGTTCATCCATGTGATATTTAAATGTCTGCCATTGCCTATCCACCGTCAACCCTTTAAGTATCACTCTCCAGTCTATCCTAGCCAATTCACGTCTCATACCGTCGAAGTTTCCTTTCTTTTAAGTTCAGGGCCCTAGTCTCTGAATTAACTGTGTCACTCTCCATCTTAATGAAGAAATTCTACCATCTTATGGTCACTCTCTCCAAGGGGCCTCGCACAAGAAGATTGCTAATTAATCCTCTCTCGTTACACAAGACCCAGTCGAGGATGGCCTGCTCTCTCGTTGGTTCCTCGACATATTGGCCGAGAAAACCATCCCTTATACATTCCAGGAAATCCTCCTCCACAGTATTGCTTCCAGTTTGGTTAATCCAATCAATATGTAGATTAAAGTCACCCATAATAACCGCTGTACCCTTATTGCACGCGTCCCTAATTTCCTGTTTGATGCCATCCCCAACCTCCCTACTACTGTTTGGTGGTCTGTACACAACTCCCACTCATGTTTTCTGCCCTTTGATGTTTCGCAGCTGTACCCATATAGATTTCACATCATCCACGCTAATGTCCTTCCTTACTATTGCGTTAATCTCCACTTTCACTAGTAACGCTACCCCACCTCCTTTTCCTTCCTGTCTGTCCTTCCTGAATATTGAATACCCCTGGATTTTGAGTTTCCAGCCTTGGTTACCTTGGAGCCATGTCTCCATAATCCCAATTACATCATATCCATTAACAGCTATCTGCTTATTACGAATGCTCCTCGCATTGAGACTCAGAGCCTTCAGGGTTGTTTTTTTTTTTTAAACACACTTTGTCCTTTTAGTTGCTGTAATGTGGCCCTTTTTGATTTTTGCTCTTGATTTCTCTGCCCACCACTCTTGCTTTTCTTCTTCCTTCCTTTTGCTTATGCCCCCATTTTCCCTCCCTCTGCCTCCCTACATAGATTCCCATCCCCCTGCCATTTTAGTTTAAACCCTCCCCCAGCAGCACGAGCAAACATTCCCCCTTGGACATCGGTTCCGGTCCTGCCCAGGTGCAGACCGTCCGGTTTGTACTGGTCCCACCTCCCCCAGAACTGGTTCCAATGTCCCAGGAATTTGAATCCCTCCCCCTTGCACCATTCCTCAAGCCACGTATTCAACTGAGCTATCCTGCAATTCCTACTCTGACTAGCACGTAGCATTGGTAGCAATCCTGAGATTACTACCTTTGAGGTCCTACTTTTTAATTTAACTCCTAGCTCCCTAAATTCAGCTTGTAGGACCTCATCCCATTTTTTAACCTATATTGTTGGTACCTATATGTATCACAGCAGCTGGCTGTTCACCCTCCCCCTCCAGAATGCGCTGCAGCTGCTCACAGACATCCTTGACCTTTGCACCAGGGAGGCAACATACCATCCTGGAGTCTCGTTTGCCGCCGCAGAAACGTCGATCTATTCCCCTTACAATAGAATCCCCTATCACGATAGCTCTCCCACTCTTTTTCCTGCCCTCCTGTGCAGCAGAGCCACCCATGGTGCCATGAACTTAGCTGCTGCTGCCTTCCCCTGATGAGTCATCTTCCCCAACAGTACCCAAAACAGTGTATCTGTTTTGAAGGGAGGTGACCGCAGGGGACCCCTGCCTGCACTACCTTCCTTCCACTGTTTTTTCTGATGGTCACCCATTCCCTATCTGCCTGTGTAACCTTTACCTGCGGTGTGACCAACTCACTAAACATGCTATTCACGACATCCTCAGCATCGTGGATGCTCCAGAGTGAATCTATGCACAGCTCCAGTGCTGCAATGCGGTCTGTCAGGAGCTGCAGCTGGATACACTTCCCGCGCATGTAGTTGTCAGGGACACTTAATTTCCCACATAGCACAAGAGGAGCATTACACGGGTCTGGGCTCTCCTGCCATGACATAACCCTTAAATTGCTTAATTTGGCTACAATGACAAGGTTTCTTACTGCTAAGAAAAAGAAAAAGAAAAAAGATAAAGAAAAATAAAACTTTTACAGTAACCTTTTATGTGGCAACTTATTGAATGCCTTCTGGAAATCCAAATACACCATATCCACTAGTTCCCCCTTATCCACCCTGCTCGTTACATCCTCAAAGAACTCCAGCAAATTTGTCAAACATGATTACCCCTTCATAAAACCATGCTGACTTTGCTTGACTAAATTATGTTTTTCCAAATGTCCTGCTACTGCTTCCTTAATAATGGACTCTAGCATTTTCCCAATCACAGATGTTAGGCTAACTGGTCTATAGTTTCCTGCTTTCTGTCTGTCTCCTTTTTTAAATAGGAGCATCACATTTGCGGTTTTCCAATCCGCTGGGACAGATGGTATTCGTTGATTTGTGTGAAATATCATGGGACATCAACTAGTTATATATTAAATTTGATACATGGGTTGCACATTTCATTGAAAACCAAGTAATTGCAGTAGCAGTGATTGGTATTTTCAAAGTTAATGGTGTTATTTTACGGTGAGTGTTTATCAACCTGATTGCGTAACCTATCCACTGATTGTGAAAATTGCTCAAAATACTTCCTGAATTGAATTTTTTCATCAACTGTTATGTTTCTGTTAATAAAAGGTCAAAGCTTAGACTTGATATTTGATGTGTCTGTCTGTTTGTCTGCCTGTATGAAGAAATAGTTGGTCGAAGTTGAATTTTGCCGACAGACAGGACAGGAGGGAACAATTCAAATCCTGGAATGTTTATGGTTGTCCTTTACTAATTTCTGGCTTGCAAATTAGATGACTTGTCCATAATCCAGGGAAGCACGAACATTGAAGCAAGTTAACTCACTGGCAGAAACTTAGCATCTTCATTTAAAGGGAATAAAACAAAGTAATTCTAGAAGTTAATTCAAACAACATAATTTAGTTTGTGATTTATTAAATTTTTTGTGAATGTTGAACAGCAAGGTACAATTCTTTCGGATATCCTGGGCAAACCAACACAGAAGTCACATGCACAGTTCCTTGGATAATGGTTTTCTTTTAGTGACGTAAGGTACTTTATATTGCTTTGTGGCTCCAGGAAAGCACCACAATATCTTTTTTTACAGAACTTTTGCATCTCCAGTTCTCGTTTTCCAGGCCTTTGAAGCCTGGTGTCAGGACACACAAAGTTGAGGTTCCAGATGTTATCAGAATTAGTCTCCCATATATTATAGTGTATTGTTGGCTGCAGTAGTACTGTGTAGCTACCACTGACACAGTAGTATTATTAGAACATGTTAAAACCGGTTGCAGTCTTTATAGATTGGTAAACTGGAATATCTAGATCAGTTCAATTTAAACCTTCAGCCTGGAATAGGTCTTTAAGAAACAGCAATAAAAGTGGGTCACTTAAATGCCACCAATGCATTACAGAATGTTGGGCTCAAATTTGGCCCCTGACGATTTTTGAAACACTCACCCGAGGTGCGGCGACTTCCTAGGATAAAAACGGCGCCAAAAAGTTGTCCCCGCATTCTGGCCGCTCTGTGACCTCTCCCATGGCTTGGCGCGGCGTGGCAATTCAACTAGGTGGCGGAGCTAGGGCCCTGCGCTCAAAAGAGTGCCGGCAGCTCAACCCATGTGCACTGGAGGTTTCGTGCATACCCGATGTCCCGCCCCTATCCCAAGCCGAGTGGTGTCATGACGCGCACCGGGCTGCTGCACGCCATAGAGTTCTGCACCTATCCCCGGCCGAGTGGCCTCCCGCACCGGCCGGCTGACCCGCTGACTTCCCGGGCCGAGGTGGGGTGGGGGCGGGGGGGGGGGGAGAAGAGAAGGAGGAGAAGAGTTTTGATGGGGCAGGGGAAAGGAGAAGAGTTTTGATCAGGGCGGGGTGGGGGTGGGAGAAGAGGGTTGATAATTGTTTTTATTTGGATATTTTGAAAAAATTATGTAAATATGTTTTGTCTCTACTTTTATTTTTGTAGTTTAAGCTTCCATGAATGCTTCTGTTGTATAGTAAATTAACTTTGCGAAATTTGTCATTTGTCCTGTATAGCTGTTTGATCCTATTCACATGCTTTAGTCAAGTCATTAAGTACCTACCTGCACTGATTTCTTAACTCTCTGCAAGGGTTTTTTGTGCAGCCACAAACACTGGCCTAAGTTAATTTGGAGCAACTATCAGCTGTGCAAACTGGTTTAAATGGCCAAAACGGGCATAGGTGGCTGGTAACGCCCCCTTTTGAAAAAAAAACGAAACAAAAAAAATCCTAACTAACTCACTTACACTGGCGCAAATTGAATGTGCAGAATAGGGATTTTTAAAAATACTCCAGAAAAATCAAATTGCTCCAAAAAAACGGAGCAACTCCTGGGCAAATTTGAGCCCATTGTGAGGAAAAAGGGGAAGCACAAGCTTAATCCTCTAGCCACTATTGATAGGTATATAAAGAAATCCAGGTATCTCTAAACAAAGGGAAAGAACAAAACAAAGATCTCACTGCAACTAGTGCTGAGTGGGCAGTGCCCATTCAATTGCAAATGGTGCCTGGCTAGTTAAAGTCTCACCTATAAAATGCAACATGGATGAATACCTTAACAATATCGATTTGTGTTCTTTTTAATGAATTGGAGTTCTAACATTTCTTTAAATGTGAATATAAAACCTAACCCAATTCTCAGATACACTACTAAGTCAGGTCAATTCAAATGCTACAACTCAACCAGCTAACTTATCATAAAGCATTGCATATTTTAACGTACTATATTCTGCATAAGAACCAGGAGCAGAAGGCCACACGGTCCCTCAAGCATGCTGCGCCATTCAATATCATGACTGATCTTCAACCTCAACTCCACTGTCCCGCCCAATTCCCATATACCTTGATTCCTCTAGCATCCAAAAATCTTTCTATCTCAGCCTTCAATATACACAATGATTGAGCATCCACAGCCCTTTGGGAAAAAGACTTCCAAAGGTTCACAACCCTGAGTAAAGAAATTCCTCCCCTCAATCTTAAATGGACCCCTTATCCTGAGACTATGCCCCCTAGTTCTAGACTCTCCAGCTAGGGGAAGCAATCTCTCAGCATCTATCTTGTCAAACCCCTCAGAATTTCGATGTTTCAATGAGATCACCTCTCATTTTTCTAAACTCTAGAGAGTCCAATCTACTCAATCACTCCTCATAGGACAACCCTCTCATCCCAGGAATCAATTTAGTGAACCTGCCTCGAAGGCAAGTATATCCTTCCTTAGATCAGGAGACCAAAGCTGTGTGCAGTACTCCAGGTGTGGTCTCACCAAAGCCCTGTAAAATTGTAGCAAGATTTCCTTACTCTTGTATTCCAACCCTCTAGCAATAAAGGCTGACTTGCCATTTGCCTTCCTAATTGCTTGCTATACCTGCATGCTAACTCTGTGCATTTCTTGTAGTAGGACTCCCAAATCTCTCTGAATACCAATATTTAATAGTTTCTCACCAATTAAAAAAATATTGTTTTCCTATTCTTCCTACCAAAGTGAATAACCTCACATTTCCCCACATTATACTCCATCTGCCACCTTATTGCCCACTGAATTAACCTGTCTATATCCCTTTGCAGGGTCCCTCCTAGCTTTGTATTGTCAGCAAACTTGGATATATTACACTCGGTCCCTTTATCCAAGTCATTAATATAGATTGTAAATAGCTGAGGTTTAAGCACTGATCCTTGCGGCATCTAACTAGTTACAGCCTGCCAATCTGAAAATGACCTGTTCATCCCTACTCTTTCCGTTAACCAATCCTCTATCCATGCTAATAGATTACCCCAAAACCATGTGCCCTTATCATGCATAATAACCTTTTATGTGGCACCTTATCAAATACCTTTTGAAAATCCAAATATACTACATCCACTGGTCCCCCTTTATCTAAATTGCGAGTTACATCATCAAAAAACTCTAATAAATTTGTAAAACATGATTTCCCCTTCATAAAACCATGCTGACTCTGCCTAATCATATTATGATTTTCTACGTGCCCTGTTATCACTTCCTTAATAATGGATTCCAGACAATTTCTAAGGTGTGGATAGGTCACTGCCTCAGGGCTTTTGCAAAACAGAGAAGTAAACAGCTGAATATTAAATAAACAGGGAATAGTGACATTTAGGCTACAACTAAATACCTTGCCTCCTGTCATTTATTCACAGCTGTTTATCCTATATATTGTGTTTCAGTTAAGAAGTGAAGTATTGTAATGTTTAATACTACAATACTGTCAACATCCTCAAACTAAAATATGATCTGGGGGAATATCTTTGTTCTGAATTTATAAGCCAAGGGTAACAGTTCCGATATTAAACAACATCAAAAACAGTTAAAAAGCAGAGAGCAGGAATTTCAGATGCAAGTGCCTCTTATCAGTCTGCTTTGTATGATGGCACCATGTTTGCTGGGTAAAAAAAAAGAGACTGGTAGAATTTGTTTCTATTGTTGCTCTTTATAACCACCAGGATCCCATTTACTAAATGTTCTGGCTAAACTCTGATTAGAAACATAGAAATTTACAGCGCAAGAGGCGATTTCGGCTCATCGTGTCCGCGCCGGCCGACAGAGCCACACGGCCCTCGGTCAGCATCCCTGAAGGTTACATATAAGCCTATGAACAATGAACAATGTCAGAAAGGCAAAGAGCACCCAGCCCAACCAACCCGCCGCACACAACTGTGACACACCTTACACTGAAACATTCTACATTCCACCCCAACCGGAGCCATGTGATCTCCTGGGAGACGCAAAAACCAGATAAAAACCCAGGCCAATTGGGGAGGGAAAGAAATCTGGGAAAATTCCTCTCCGACCCATCCAGGCGATCGATCGAAACTAGTCCAGATCACTTTGGCCATATTCGATTCCCTGCAGTACTTATCATCGTATCTGCGCCAGCCAACAAGAGGTTATCCTCTGCATTTGTTCATTGTTCATAGGTTTATATGTAACCTTCAGGGCTGCTGACCGAGGGCCGTGCGGACACGATGAGCCGCAATCGCCTCCTTCTGCGCTGTAAGGTTACGGCACTTTAAGTGCCCATCCAAGCACCTTTTAAATGTGGTGAGGGTTTCTGCATCCGCCACTCTTTCAGGCAGTGAGTTCAATACCCCCACAACCCTCTGCATGAAGAAGCCCGCCCTCAAATCCCCTCTGAACCTTCCACCAACCACCTTAAAACTTTGCACCTCGTAATTGACCCCTCCACCAATGGAAATAGGCCCTTGCTATCCACTATATCCATGCCCCTCAAAATTTTGTACACCTCAATGAGGTCTCCTCTCAACGTCCTCTGTTGCAATGAGAACAAATCCAGCCTATCCAATCTATCCTCATAGCCAAGATTCTCCATTCCAGGCATCATCCAAGTAAATCTCCCCTGCACCCTCTCTAGTGCAATCACTTCCTTCCTATAATACGGTGACCAGAATTGCACGCAGTACTCCAGCTGTGGCCTAACCAGAGTATTACACAATTTAAGCATAACCTCCCTGCTCTTCTATTCTGTGCCTCGGTCAATGAAGGCAAGCATTCCGTATGCCTTTTTAACCACCTTATCCACCTGGCCTGCTACTTTCAGGGATCTGTGGACAAGCATTTCAAGGTCCCTTTGTTCAGCTACACTATTAAGTGTCCTACCGCACAATGTGTATACCCTTTCCTTATTAGCCCTCCCAAAGTGCTTTACTTCACACTTCTCCGAATTAAATTCCATTTACCACTGCTTTGCCCACCTGACTAGTAGATTGATATCCTCCTGCAGTCCATGACTTTCCTCTTCATTATCAACCACACAACCACTTTTAGTGTCATCTGCAAACTTCTTAATCATACTCCTTATATTCAAATCTAAATCATTGATATATGCCACAAAGGGCAACAGACTCAGTACGGAGCCCTGCGGAACCCCACTGGAAATATCCTTCCAATCACAAAAACATCCATTGACCATTACCCTTTGCTTCCTCCTTCTAAGCCAATTTTGGATGCAGCTAGCTACTTTGCCCTGGATCCCATGGGCTTTAACCTTCGTGACCAGTCTACCATGTGGGGCCTTATCAAAAGTTTTGCTAAAGTTCATATACACTACATCGTACGCACTACCCTCATCAACCCTCCTGGGTACCTCTTCAAAAAGGTTAGTCAAACACGATCTTCCCTGAACAAATCCGTACTGTCGCTAATTAATCCTTGCCTTTCCAAATGTAGATTTATCCTGTCTTTCAGGATTTTTTTCCAATAATTTTCCCACCACTGAGGTTAGGCTGACATACCTGTAATTACTCGGCCTATCCCTTTCTCCCACATTAGCAGTCCTCCAGCACCACACCCAAATCCAAAGAGGACTGGAAAATGATGGTCAAGGCCTCTGCTATTTCCTCTTTTACTTTGCTTAACAGTCTGGAATGCATTTCATCTCTGCCTGGGGACTTATCTACTTTCAAAGCTGCTAAACCCTTTAATACCTCCTCTCACACTATGTTTATTTCAACTAGAATTTCACACTCCTCCTGGAAATAGTGGATGCATTGACAGTCATTTTCCAACATTCCATTGACTCTGGATCAGTTCCTATGGAGTGGAGGGTAGCCAATGTAACCCCACTTTTTAAAAAAGGAGGGAGAGAGAAAACAGGGAATTACAGACCGGTCAGCCTGACATCGGTAGTGGGTAAAATGATGGAATCAATTATTAAGGATGTCATCGCAGTGCATTTGGAAAGAGGTAATATGATGGGTCCAAGTCAGCATGGATTTGTGAAAGGGAAATCATGCTTGACAAATCTTCTGGAATTTTTTGAGGATGTTTCCAGTAGAGTGGACAAGGGAGAACCAGTCGATGTGGTATATTTGGACTTTCAGAAGGCTTTCGACAAGGTCCCACACAAGAGATTAATGTGCAAAGTTAAAGCACATGGGATTGGGGGTAGTGTGCTGACATGGATTGAGAACTGGTTGTCAGACAGGAAGCAAAGAGTAGGAGTAAATGGGGACTTTTCAGAATGGCAGGCAGTGACTAGTGGGGTACCGCAAGGTTCTGTGCTGGGGCCCCAGCTGTTTACACTGTACATTAATGATTTAGACGAGGGGATTAAATGTAGTATCTCCAAATTTGCGGATGACACTAAGTTGGGTGGCAGTGTGAGCTGCAAGGAGGATTCTATGAGGCTGCAGAGCGACTTGGATAGGTTAGGTGAGTGGGCAAATGCATGGCAGATGAAGTATAATGTGGATAAATGTGAGGTTATCCACTTTGGTGGTAAAAACAGAGAGACAGACTATTATCTGAATGGTGACAGATTAGGAAAAGGAGAGGTGCAACGAGACCTGGGTGTCATGGTACATCAGTCATTGAAGGTTGGCATGCAGGTACAGCAGGCGGTTAAGAAAGCAAATGGCATGTTGGCCTTCATAGCGAGGGGATTTGAGTACAAGGGCAGGGAGGTGTTGCTACAATTGTACAGGGCCTTGGTGAGGCCACACCTGGAGTATTGTGTACAGTTTTGGTCTCCTAACCTGAGGAAGGACATTCTTGCTATTGAGGGAGTGCAGCGAAGGTTCACCAGACTGATTCCCGGGATGGCGGGACTGACCTATCAAGAAAGACTGGATCAACTGGGCTTGTATTCACTGGAGTTCAAAAGAATGAGAGGGGACCTCATAGAAACGTTTAAAATTCTGACGGGGTTAGACAGGTTAGATGCAGGAAGAATGTTCCCAATGTTGGGGAAGTCCAGAACCAGGGGACACAGTCTAAGGATAAGGGGGAAGCCATTTAGGACTGAGATGAGGAGGAATTTCTTCACCCAGAGAGTGGTGAACCTGTGGAATTCTCTACCACAGAAAGTTGTTGAGGCCAATTCACTAAATATATTCAAAAAGGAGTTAGATGAAGTACTTACTAATGGGGGAATCAAGGGGTATGGTGAGAAAGCAGGAATGGGGTACTGAAGTTGCATGTTCAGCCATGAACTCATTGAATGGCGGTGCAGGCTAGAAGGGCCGAATGGCCTACTCCTGCACCTATTTTCTATGTTTCTATGTTTCTATAGCAGTATCTGCATTGCCCCTTTCTTTTGTGAAAACAGACACAAAGTATTCATTAAGAACCATACCAACATCTTCCAGCTGGACGGAAATTTCCTTGCCTAGTTGTATTCTTATCTACTGAATCGTAGCCAGAGAATCACCTGCAATGGCTTCTCACCATTCCAACATCATTATCTCTGGAGTACCCCATGGATCTATCCTTGGCCCCTTTCTATTTCTCATCTACATGCTGCCCCTCGGCAACATCATCCGAAAACTCATCAGGTTCCACATGTACACTGATAGCACTCATCACCAACTATCTTGACCCGTCTACTGTCTGATTTGTCACACTGCTCATCAGACATCCAGTATTGCATGAGCAGAAATTTGCTCGTCCAATTAAATATTGGGAAGACTGAAGCAATTTTCCTTGGTCCCCTCCACAAATTCCGTTCCTATCCCTCTCCCTGACAACTGTCTGAAGCTGAGCCAGACCATTCGCAGTCTTAGTGCTGTGTTTGACCCTGAAATGAGCTTCCGACTCCATATCTGCTGCATCACCGAGACTGTCTCCTTCCACTTCTGTAACATCACCCGACTCTGACCCTGTCTCAGCTCATCTGCTGAAACCTTCATCCATACCGTTGTTACTTCTAGACTATTCCAACGCACTCCTGGCGGGTCTCCCATCTGCCACTCTGTATCACCTTGTGCTCAATCCAAAACTCTGCTGCCTGTATCTTAACTTCACCAAGTCCTGTTCATCCAACACCCGTGCTTGCTGACTGACACTGGCTCCCAGTCAGACAACATTTCAATTCTAACATCCTCATCCTGGTTTGCAAATCCCTCCATGGCCTCGCCCCTCCCTATCTCAGTTACCTCCTCCAGCCATTCAAGCCTTTGAGATCTCTGCGATCCTCCAATTCTGACAGCTTGTGCATCCCCGATTTTAATCGCTCCACTATTGGCATCCGTGTTTCTAGCTGTCTAGGCTCCAAGTTGTGGAATTCACACTCTAAATCTCTCTGCCTCTCTACCTCCTCTCTTTTAAAAGGATCCTTAAAACCTACTTCTTTGACCAAGCTTTGGCTCATCTGTCCTGAGATCTCCTACTGTGGCTCGGTGTCAAATTCTTATTGATAACGCTCTTAAGCATCTTGGGACTTTAAAAAAAAAAAATTAAAAATTTGTTCATGAGATGTGGGTATTACTGGCAAGGCCAGCATTTATTGTCCATCCCTAATTGCCCTCGAGAAGGTAGTGGTGAGCTGCTTTCTTGAACCACTGCAATCCTTGTGGTGAAAGTACTTCCGCAGTGCTGTTAGGCAGAGAGTTCCAGGATTTTGACCCAGCGACAATGAAGGGACGACGATATACTTTTAAGTCAGGATGGTGTGTGACTTGGAGGCGATTTTGGAGTTGGTGGTGTTCCCATGCGCCTGCTGTCCTTGTCATTCTCGGTAGTAGAGATCGCGGGTTTGGGAGGTGTTGCCGAAGAAGCCTTGGCAAGTTGTTGCAGTGCATCTTGTAGATGGTACATGCTGCAGCCACGGTACGCCGGTAGTGGAGGGAGTGAATGTTTAAGGACATTGGCTGAAAGGTATGATTCTGTGAGTATGATTATGTCAGGCTGTTTGCTTGACTAGTCTGTGGGACACACTCTCCCAATTTTGGCACAAGTCCCCAGATGTTGGTGAGGACGACTTTGCAGGGTCGACAAAGCTGGGTGTGCCATTATCGTGTCCGTGGTCGGTGCCGAGGTCGATGCTGGAGGGCCTGTCCGGTTTTATTCTTCTTATTGTTTCTTGTAGTTTTTTTACAACGGTGTGGCTTGCTAGGCCTTTTCAAAGGGCAGTTAAGAGTCAACCACATTGCTGTGGGTCTGGAGTCACATATAGGCCACACCAAGTAAGGACGGTAAATTTATTTCCCGAAAAGGACATTAATGAACCAGATGGGTTTTTACGACAATCCGGTAGTTTCATGGGCCCCAAGTTTGCACATGATTTGCTCCTGATTTTTAGTTTCTTAGAAATTGGAATTCTCCACATTTAGTTTGCTCCAGTTCTAGTCAGGTAGAACAGTTTCACTTTGGAACAGAATGTTTTTTTCAAAAGAGGGCGTGTCCGGCCACTTATGCCTGATTTCAAAGTTTCGTGAGTGAAAACTTACTCCAAACTAACTTAGAATGGAGTAAGTGAAGATTTTTGTACGCTTGAAAAAACCTTGTCTACACTTTAGAAAATCAGGCGTAGGTTACAAATCAGGCGTAGGGAATGGTGGGGGGGGTGTTTAAAGGGAAGTTTACAAACATTAAACACTTCAGTTTTACAAATAAAGAGCCATCATCAATAATAAATGATAAATACATCAATAAATCAACCAATAAATCAATCAAAAAAAATTAATAAGAATTTTTTTTTAAAAATCAATAAATAAAATATTTTCTACTTACCGACTGCAGCACCGGGAGCCCTCCAACAGCGTGCCCGGCCCCAGCACCAGATTTACAGGTAGGTGGCGTTGGGTCGGGTCGGGGGGGGGGGTGGTGGGAGGGAGGTTGGTTCGGTTCGGGTTGGGGGGAGGGAGGGAGCGGGAGGTCAGGTCGGGGGGAGGGAGGTCAGGTGGGATCCAGTCCGGAGGCGGGGGGGAGCGGGTGTCCGGTCCGGTCCGGGGGCGGTGGGGGTGGGGAGCGGGTGTCGGGACCGGTCCGGGGGCGGGGGGCGGGAAGCGGGAGTTGAGTCGGGTCGGGAGGAAGCAGGAGCTGGCCGTGGGAGGAGCCTTATTCACGCAGCCCCAGTGAGGCCATTGGGCCAGGGCTAGGGGCTGCGTGCTTCGGGCCCCTCCCACACAGTTTCGGGCGCCTGGAGCTACTGCACTTGCGTGCCCACTGTAACGCGCATGTGCAGAGCTCCCGGCACTGTTTTCGGCGCAGGGTTCTAGCTCCGCCCCCTACAGCTCCTGCTGCGCTGCGCTGAGGGCCAGAGGACCTGCAGGGAGGTGGAGAATACGGAGGTTTTTTTTAGGCGCACTTTGTGGCGTGAAAAACAGGCGTCCAGGTCGGGACTGCGCCGTTCTAGGCGCGGCTCGAAACTTGGGCCCATGGTCACTATTACTAATACTAGCTTTTTCTTCCAGATTTAAAAAAAATGTAATTAACTGAATTTAAATTCCACAGCTGCCATTGGTGCGATTTGAACTCATGTCTCTGGATGAAACTTAACCACTATGCTACCGTTCTGCTATATAAATGCAAGTTGTTGTTGTAATCACAAGATAAGCGCACCCATTTTCAGATAAATAGTCAAAATACTAAACCCCCACCCTATATAGATCAGTTTTAATTACAGATTGAAAACCAATAATAATAAATAAGATAGAAGCTGTATATTTCACAACATTAGAGGTGGTTTCTTTGAGTTTGAGAGAATTAAATCTTCTTAGGCAGTCTCCCGGAGTTGAGGATTACTTGCTTCCACACTAAAATGAGTTAAGGTGGACTGATGAGACCAATGTGGGATCTACAGTGGGGCAGATGGTGGTTGGAGGGACAGGTGAGTGTGATGTTTGATTTGCCGTACGCTCCTTCCACTGTTTGTACTTGGCTTCTGCATGCTTCCAGCGGAGAGTCGAGGTGTTTGCCACCTTCTCAGGTGCTTCTCCTCCACTTTGAGTGGTCTTGGGCCAGGCATTCCCAAGTGTCGGTGGGAATGCTGCATTTTTTCGAGGCGGCTTTGAGGGTGTCCTTGAAGCATTTTCTCTGCCCTCCTGGGATTTGCCTGCCATGACATAGCTTGGAGTGGAGTGATTGTTTCGGGAGTCTAGTATCGGGCATGCGGACAATGTGGCCCATCCATCAAAGCTGATCAAGCGTGGTCAATGCCTTGATGCTGGGGACGTTGGCCTGAGAGAGAATGAATTTGCAGGATTTTTCAGAGTCAGCGTTGGTCATACTTATCTCCAGTGCATTGAGGTGCCTCCTGCACATAGTCCATGTCTTTGAAGCATATAGAAGGGCAGGTATCATCACTGCTCTGTAGACCATGAGCTTGGTGCTGGTTTTGAGATCCTCGACTTCGAACACTCTTTTCCTCAGGTGGCTGAAGGCTGCACTGGCACACTGAAGGCGGTGTTGGACTTCGTCGTCGATGTCTGTCCTTGCTGATAGTAGGCTCCCAAGGTATGGGAAGTGGTCACATTGTCCAATGTCGTCATGGATCTTGATAATCGGGTAGCAGTACTGTGTGGTGGGGGCAGGTTGGTAGAGAATCTTTGTCTTACTGATGTTTAATGTTGAACAATAAGGCCTCAGGAGCAGATAGAATCCCCGCCGAAGTACTAAAGCATGGCAAAGTAGTACTCAGCACGAATCCATGACCTCATTTATCTGGAAGGAGGAGAGCATGCCAGAGGATTTCAGAGACGCCTTAATCGTGACCATCTTCAAGAAAAGTGACAAGTCCAGGGAAAATGATCGCAAGAATCCTCCTCAATCGTCTCTTCCCAGTGGCTGAAGAGCTCCTCCCAGAGCCGCAATGCGGATTCCGCCCAATAAGAGGCACAACGGACAAGATCTTCACCGCATGACAATTCCAACAAAAATGTAGGGAGCAGCATCAACCTCTGTACATGGCCTGCTTTGACCTCACAAAAGCCTTCGACTCTGTCAACCGTGAGGAATTATGGAATGTCCTTCTCAAATTCGGTTGTTCTCAAAAATGTGTCACCATCCTCCGCCTGCTTCACAATGACATACAAGCCATGGTTCTTACCAACAGATCCATCACAGACCCAATCCATGTGCAAACCGGAGTCAAGCAGTGCTGTGTCATCGCACCAACGTTCTTCTCAATCTCCCTCGCTGCAAAGCTTCATCTCACCTTTAACAAGCTCACCGCTGGAGTGGAGTTAATCTGCAGGACAAGCGGGAAATTGTTCAACCTCCGACGCCTCCAGTCCAGATCCAAGGTTGTTCCAACCTCTGTCATTGAATTACAATATGTAGATGATGCTTGCGTTTGTGCACACTCGGAGTCCGAACTCCAAACCATCACTGAAGCGTACGAGAGTCTGGGCCTTACATTAAACATCAGTAAGACAAAGGTTCTCTACCAACCTGCCCCAGCCACACAGAATTAAATACTTTCTATAGTAACTCACTAGGACATATACAAGTTTGCATTTAAAGAACACATCAATGCAAGTTTTCATGCATATATTTGAAAAAGTGTAGTTTCCAACAGACCTAGTCCCGAATAGCAGCATCAAAAAGATTAAATGGTAAAAATATTAAAAGGATCTAATCTAAAATCTGCTCAATTATAATTTTACTAAGAAAAATGAATCCTTAATTAAGAAATGCTAATTTTTTAATGGGTATAATTTTTTTTTTTAAGGTAAAGCAGGAAAACACCAAATACTGAAATCCACAGAATGAAAAACAGTTCTTAGTCATTCCTGTAGACATTGGCAAACCGTTAGAAATAAAAAGTCTGCTAAAAATGGAAAGCCTGTTACTCACTGAGCAGACAACATAAAAGGTCTCCTCTATTGCCATGCAGGAAATAACTAAGGCCCCACAGAGTAAATTCAAGAATTTTCAGGTGCTGATTTATGAGTGGTATGTTAAGGACTACTGCACTTTTATGACTGATTAAAATGGTACACCACTAAATTGAAGCACACACAAATTGAACTTATCAGAGCAAAGTGCACTGAAAAAAGTTTATCTTTCAGCGGCACAAAATTATGCAGAAACCATTACTAACTTCTGCACAACACAGAAAAAAATAATTTGTAATAATTATAAATGAAAATAGCCAAGGCCCTAAAGATTAATGAAGCCCAGCCTGAAAAACATAATTTTAACTCTTAGGAAAAATTACATCTGCACACCTGCTGCTCTGTCACTCTATGCAGGAAACCATTCCAGCTCCACATCATAAAGTGGTATAACACTGCTTATTAAAGCATTAATCATGCTCTATTATGTCCTGACAGACTGCCAAAATTTATCGTTACATCACAAAAAATATCTATTAAGCAAAACCTGATTTTGACATTTTACAGAAATGTACTTAAAGCTCGGTAGTATTCCCTACTCTAAATGGTCTTTTTCTACACATCATTCGTTTAAAAGCAGAGCATTAAGAATGCATTGCTTTACATGGCATTTTCTGCTGCAATATGTTTGATTTAACTGGCAATTTGAAAATCCTGGGCTTACTCAATAGTTGCAAAAAATCCTGTCCTAAGCAAGGACAAATAAAGTACAAAAAATATGGCACAAGAATGATTTATATTTGTTGCAAAAGAATGTTTTACTTAATGAATGGCTATAATTTTAAACAGTATAAACCTGTCAGCACTCACTGCCTTTGGCCATTTTTAAAAATACTTTCTTTCGCAGAACATTTCAAAATGTTTCTTATAGAACATGAAGCAAAATTAATAATGTAAAGAACTACAGCAGTAATACAATCAATTTTAAAAAAATCAAAAGCACAAGAATAGATAAGGAAAGAGGAAAAAAAAGTATGAAAATGTGCGCAAAATCCTGAAATCATCTTCTGCTAGTTCTGAGAGAGTCTACGTTATCTGCCTATCAGATTTTCCCTGCAATTCCCACCCTAAAAGCACCGAGATCGTTGATGAGTCCTTTCCCCAATACGCCATGACATACCATCCACACCTAAAGAAAGGGATAGAAAGAAGCTGATAAAGATAAAGAGAAAGGGGATGCAGGAGAGAGAGAGAGAAGCATTAATTAGAGATAAATGGAAGAGAAGAGAGAAGCAGAAGAGGAGACACACACAATCAGCAAGAGTCAGAAACAGGCAAGAGTGTGACCATATTCTCTGATTTACCATGTCTAATGCCATAGGTGATCAATGGTAAAAATACTGCTACTGAGTTAAACAGAGCTGTTAAGCAGTTAAATTCTATTTCTATGGAAGATGTGGCTAATGATTCAAACAGGGTATCTGAACCAGCTAGTTTTAGACGACGAATGTTAATTTGGACATTTCAGTGATTGATCACATGCATGAAATCACTTGATTCATGAGTTCAGCAGTAGTTGGCCAAGTAATCTGGTGAGCTTCCGCTTCCACCATGAGAGGCGTGAGACATGGAGACGCTTGATCTTCCATACAATGCTCTGAAGAAGCATGCTACAATGAGGGTAAATGCAAGTTATTTTGTTTAAATCAAGCAAGATGACCCATTAAAGTTTTGTACAAAAATACATGGTCAGATACAAACCATTAAGTTTTTTTATTTCAAAGCATGTGAACTTACACATCAACAGATAGAATCGGACTCACTTAATTCAATCAGTCTTTGTCGTTGTATACTAGTATAAAATTATGATGATGATCCACTATTGTGGGGAAGTGTATCATCTTGCTATATTTAAATAAAATAACTTCGAACCACACTCCTGCATTCCAACCGTACCAATCTAGCAAAGGTGTATCCACGCAGCTTTCTGTTTAAAAAATGGTTTGTTCCTCTCCCTTTGTTAATTCTGACTCAAGGAAGCAGAATCTCACCAGACAACCTTGAAAACTATGCCTGCCGTGTTCAAATAAATTTGGTCGTCTCAATCAGAATACATGTGAACAAGCAATGAAATGTCCAAAATAACTTTCATTGTCTGAAACACACCAATTCAGACACACTATCCAAGCCATAATCATCCTCCAACCATACTGTCCTGTGAATTAGTTTAACTCAATAGTAGCATTTTTAAATATACGAAGATTTTTTTTACATATTGGTTGGAAACTGCAGCCTCCCAAGGTCCGTACTGTGTCTCTATGGGCCCGGAAAGGCATCGCAAAAGCCAGTTTTCAGCGCACAATGCGCATGCACTGAAAACCAGCTTTTCCGATCTGTCAAGCTGGAGCTTGACAAATCCAATGCATATCGGGTGCGAGAACATTTGCAAGAGCAAGATTGCGATACTTAACCATATCTTGCCCAGCAAATATCCTCAAAATTCTTGCGCCTGATAAAAGCAGGCGCATAGCCTACGTTTAGAGGCGTAAGAGTTTAAAAACATACAAAAATATAATTTAATTAAATTAAAGAAACACATTTTTGAATCCGCGTACTGCAGTTCAATGACAGAGGTTTGGGTGATCTTGGACCTGGCCTGGAGGCGACGTAGGTTAAACAGCTTCCCATTGGTTCTGTAATTTAGTTCCACAATTTAGTTCCACTCCAGCGGGGAGCTTGTTGACAGTGAGGTGGAGCATGGCAGCGAGGAAGATTGAAAAGAGGGTTGGAGCAATGACACAAGCCCTGTTTGACCCCGATCCGGATGTGGAATGGATCTGTAATGGATCCGCTGGCAAGGATCACGGCCTGCATGTCGTCGTGGAGCAGGCGAAGGATGTGGACAAACTTTTGGGGGACACTCCATAAGCCCTCCCGGTCGACAGTATCAAAGGCCTTTGTAAGTTCGAAAAAAGCCCTCAACAACGGCGCGGCCCTCGACAATATGGACCACTTCCCATACCTCGGGAGCCTCGTCAACAAAGGCAGACATTGATGCAGAGATTCAACATCGCCTCCAGTGCACCAGTGCAGCCTTCGAAAAGAGTGTTCAAAGACCAGGCCCTCAAACCTACCACCAAGCTCATGGTCTACAGGGCTGTAGTAATACCTGCCCTCCTGTATGGATCAGAGGCATGGGCGATGTACAGAAGACACATCAAGTCGCTGGAGATATATCACCAACGATGTCTCCGCAAGATCCTGCAAATCCCCTGGGAGGACAGACGCACCAACATCAGTGTCCTCGCCCAGGCTAACATCCCCAACATTGAAGCACTAACCACTCTCGATCAGCTTCGCTGGGCAGGCACTGAGTTCGCACACCAGACATGAGACTCCCTAAGCAATTGCTCTACGCGGAGCTCCTTCATGGCAAACAAGCCAAAGGTGGGCAGCGGAAACGTTACAAGGACACCCTCAGAGCCTCCCGAGTGAAGTGCGACATCACCACTGACACCTGGGAGACCCTAGGCGAAGACCGCCCTAAATGGAGAAAGTGTATCCGGGAGGGCGTTGAGCTCTTCACGCAGGTCAGGCGCAGGCAGCGGAAGGAGCGTGTGGTAAATCAGTGCCACCCCCCTCCCCTTCCCCCAACGAATATCTGTCCCACATGTGACAGGGTCTGTGGCTCTCGTGTTGGACTGTTCATCCACCAAAGAACTCACTTTAGGAGTGGAAGCAAGTCTTCCTCGATTTCGAGGGACTGCCTATGATGATGACAGCAGAAGAGCTAACCTGGGCAAGTCCAAGCATGTTTTAACTTGAGTACACATTAGCTGGGCGGGAATGAGAATGGCTGAAAGCAGGTTAATTGGGCGCCTTTTGTCATGGAATGGGAATCCATCAGTGAGACATTAAGTAAGGAGGCCAGTGTTTCAGGCCATCGAAAGACAAAGGAAAGCTATTTTGACCACAGATTCATCGGAGCTACCCATCGAGGGACAGCCCAGTTGACAAAGGGGCAGGCAAAGACTTGGTTTTTGCTTTTCAGGTGCGAAGGACAGTTGGAGTTTTAGCAGTCTTGCAGGTATAAGAGAAGGCAGTTGGAAGCCATCTCTCTCTCTCTCCCCTCTTCTACGCCTGCTTGCAACGCACAAGGACCGAGCACTCCATCTGGAACAGAGAGAAGAAACCACCATCTATGAGCCAAGAGAGCCTTGCTACTTCAATTGGGAGGCTGATCTTGAGACGGCACTTCAATATCACAGTTTGGTACAGACCCAGAAGATACACCTGATCGGGAGAAGCAGCGAGTAAGCCAGAGGGGTAATTGGTGAGCATTTATCTCAGCCCAGGGATCTTTAAGACCACCGCATCGTGTGAAAGAATGTCGTGTGTCCCAACCAAGCTTTAGGGGTTTTCAGGGGAGGTGTTTTAGACGTGGGTACTTTGTGTTAAGGGCCTGTTTAGACAGGCCAAATTGTGTATTGTACTGCATTTGTTTCTTTTACACACCAGGGTGTGTGTGGTTTTACTGGGTGCAGGTGTGTGCGTTAACTTTAATAAAAGCATTGCCGATACTCGGACCAAGGTATCCATCCCTGACTCATTCATCTGTTCAGTATAGTAATTCACTCCCAGCGTTAGAACTATTTGTAAAGTGGGAATGCTTCAAAAACACTCGAGAAACCACTGACCCCACTACATTACATTTACTTTTAACCATAATTTTAGAAATTTTTCAAAAAATTGGAAACATATTTTTCTCTAAGCTATTTATTAACTTTGATTTCAATTAATTTTAATTATGCGAGGTGTGTTTTTATTTTTTATTACATATGTTTAGCGTCTTTGTTTTTTTCCCCTCATTAATAGCCATGAGAACTCGTAGATATGGAGTTCTCATTGCTATTAATGAGAAAGCTGTGGAATACTGTACCCAATTGGTTGTGCAGTCACACGTAGGAACCTCGACGACGGGAGCGCGCTTTGCAGCGCGGGAAGGGAAGGCCTCCCCACCGGAACCTCAAGCTCCTCCCGGACCACCAGGGAAATACGTAGAAATGTTTCTGGTCGGAGGCAATTGCCCGCGGGGAAGCCTCCGACCAGAATTTCAGCCCCAATATACCACGTAGTATAGTAGCATTGTCAGAAATCCTGAAATATGACATTCTGTTTAATGATAATAATGAATTGGGGCCTTAGCTTTCTGCTGCCAGACACTGCCAAGTTATCAGACATTGCACCAGTCACTTTTATAGACGTGTTAGCTGAATAGAACCCTGCAATCTGGAATGGGGAAAATAGGACGGAGGGTAGCAAATATGAATGAAACAAAAGTATGAAGGAAAGCAAGTGCAAAAGAAGAAGTAAAAAAGGAATGTTTAAAAAAAAACAAAAGGCTTGAAATTTCCCTCCAAGAGCAAAATTAATGTCAACAGAGTATTTCCCAAAACCACTAATTTGAGAAAAATGTGCAAACACTGAAATGTAATTAAAAACTGAAAATTTAGCTTGCACAATCCACTCAATTATTTGTCACAACATTTTATAAATCTTTTAGAGCTCTTCTAGCTCAGACATTTTAATGCATCTTTCAGATAAGAAAACCTTGACAAGATTTACTGATGCAGACAAGCATGTGATGGAAATCAGTTGAACTTCATAAAGTTAGTATATTTCCATCAGCTCTCAGGTAATACCTCTAACACTTCAAATGCATTTTGGATATGTGTTTTATTTTCAGGGTACCAGTTTTCTCTAAACAAAGAGTTTATGACAGAAAATAACCAAATACAGTAAAGTGAAACAAATAGTTCATTGTTTTGGGAAGTCCAGTGGCACAGAGTCACACCTGGAATGGTAGGTCATGAAAAGATAGCGATTCCTGCTGTGTTTAGATTTTGGACACAGAATTAAGGAAGAAAATCAACTCAGTGCTCTTGTATATCTTTTGTGAATGGTGAGCAGGAGGACAGGCAGAACTCTAAGGGTTGATTTCCATCAGGAATGGTATACAAGAACACAAGAACATAGAATTAGGAGGAGTAGTAGGCCTACAGCCCCTCGAGCCTGCTCCACCATTCAATAAGGTCATGGCTGACCTTCAACCTCATCTCCACTTTCCCGCCCGATCCCCATATGCGTTGATTCCCCTAGAGTACAAAAATCTAACTATCTAGCTCAGCCTTCAATACACTTGATGACTCAGCATCCACAGCCCTTTGGGTAAAGAATGCCAAAAATTCACAACCCTGACAGTGAAGAAAGTCCTCATCTCAGACTTAAATGGCCAGCCCCTTCTCCTGAGACAATGGGCCCAAGTTTCCACAAGAAAAAAAACGGGCGCTCCTCCGAGCTGGGCGCCCGTTTTTTGCGCCTAAAAAAATCCTCGGTATTCTCCACCTACTTACAGGTCCTCTGGCCCTCGGCGCAGCCAGCACGAGCTGTGGGGGGGGGGGGGGGGGGGGGGGCGGAGCCAGGTCCCTCCGCTGAAAACAGTGCCGGGACCTCTGCACATGCGCACAACAGTCGGCACGCAAGTGCAGTAGCTCCAGGCACCGAACTGTGTGGGAGGGGCCCGAAGCACGCAGCCCCTAGCCCTGGCTGAATGGCCTCACTGGGGCTGCGTGAATAAGGCTCCTCCCACGGCCAGCTCCTGCTCCCCGCCCCCGACACCTGCTTCCCCCCCCCCCGCCGACCAGACCCGACCCGACACCCGCTCTCCCCCCTCTCTCTCTCCCTCTCTCCCTCCCTCCCTCCCTCTCCCCCTCTCCCCCTCTCCCCCTCCCTCCCCCACGAACGGCTTTCTCCCCCCCTCCCCCTCCCCTCTCGCTCAGCGGCACGAACGGCTGCAGAATTCTCCCTGGCTGAAGCACTTTCACACAGGTAGGAAGATGGTTTATTTAATCTTTTCTTGGCTTATAAATGTTTATTCAGGTTGGATTTATTTGTATAATATTTGTAGAAGTATAAATAAGGATTTATTGTCGAATTTAATGAGTTCCCTTCCCCCCCCCCCTCCCCCCACCTCGTTCTGGACGCCTAATTTGTAACCTGCGCCTGATTTTTTAATGTGTAGAACAGGTTTTTTCAGTTCTACAAAAATCTTCACTGGCTCCATTCTACTTTAGTTTGGAGTACATTTTCACTGTGGAAACTTTCAAATCAGGCGTCAGTGGCCGGACACGCCCCCCTTTGAAGAAAAAATTCTGTTCTAAACTAGAACTGTTCTACCTGACTAGAACTGCAGAAAAAAAAATGTGGAGAATTGCGATTTCTAAAATAGTCCATTCTCCACCAGTTGCTCCTAAAAATCAGGCGCGAATCATGTGGAAACTTGGGCCCTATATGTGCCTCGTTCTAGATTCTCCAACCAAGGGAAACAAACCTCTCAGCATCTACCCTGCCAATCTCCCTCTCCTCATAGGACAACCCTCGCAACGCAGGGACCAATCTAGCGAACCTTCGTTGCACTACCTCAAATCAAGTACATCCTTCCTCAGATAAGGAGACCAAAACTGTGTGCAGTACTCCAGGTCTGGTCTCTCCAAAGCCCTGTACAACTGTAGCAAGACTTCCTTATTCTTGTACTCTAACCCCCTTGCAATAAAGGCTAACATGCCATTTGCCTTCCTAACTGTTTGCTGTCCCTACCTGCATGCTAACTCTAAGTTTCCTGTACGAAGACACCTGAATCTCTGAACACCAACATTTAATAGTTTCTCACCAATTAAAAATATCCTGTTTTTCTATTCTTCCTATTAAAGTGAATAACCTCACATTTCCCCACATTCTCCTCCATTTGTCACCTTATTGCCCACTCTCTTAACTTGTCGATATCCCTTTTTGTGTCCTCCTCACAGCTTACTTTCCCACCTAGCTTTGTATTGTCAGCAAACTTGGATACATTACACTTGGTCCCTTCATCGAAGTCATTAATATAGATTGTAAATTGCTGAGGCCCAAGCACTGATCCTTACGGCACCCCACTAATTACAGCCTGGCAACCTGAAAATGACGCATTTATCCCAACTCTCTGTTTTCTGTCCGTTAACCAATCCTCTATCCATGCTAATATGTTACTTCCAACCCCATGAGTCCTTATATTGCATAACAACCTTTTACGCGGCACTTTATTGAATGCCTTTTGGAAATTCGAATATACTACATCCACTGGTTCCCCTTTATCTACCCTGCTAGTTACATCCTCAAAAAATTCGAATAAATTTGTTAAACATGATTTCCCTTTCATAAAACCATGCTGACTCTGTCTAATCATATTATGATTTTCTAAGTGCCCTGTTACCACTTCCTTAATAATGGATTCCAGCATTTTCCCTGACGACTGATGTCAGGCTAACTGGCCTGTAGTTCCCCGTTTTCTCTCTCCCTCCTTTCTTGAATACCTTCCAATCCACTGGGACCATTCTAAAATCTAGAGAATTTTGGAAGCTCACAACTAATGCATCCACTATCTCTGCAGCCGCCTCATTTAGAACCCTAGGATGTAGGCATCAGGTTCAGGGGATTTGTCGGCTTTTAGTCCCATTAGTTTCTTAAGTACTTTTTCTCTACTGATATTAATTACTTTAAGTTCAGCATTCTCATTAGACCCTTGGTACCCCACTATTTTTGGTATGCTTTTTTTGTTTTCTACTATGAAGACAAATACAAAATATTTGTTTAAAGACCCTGCCATTTGCTTATTCCCATTATAATTTCTCCTGTCTCAGCCTCTAAGAGACCAACATTTACTTTTGCTACTCTCTTCCTTTTTACATACTTGCAGCTCTTACAATCTGTTTTTATATGTCTTGCTAGTTTACTTTCATGTTCTATTTTCTGCCTCATCTTTTTTTTGGGGTCATCCTTTGCTGGTTTCTAAAGCTCTCGCAATCCTCAGGCTTACTACTATTCTTCGCAACATTACAAGCCGCCTCTTCTAATCTAATTCTATTCTTAACTTCTTTAGTTCGCCACAGATGGATCACTTTTCCAGTGGAATTTTTATTTTTTAATGGAATGTATATTTGTTGAGAATTTTGTAATAGTTCTTTAAATGTTTGCCACTAGTTATCTACAGTAGTAACTTTTAATCTAATTTCCCAATCTACCTCAGCCAACTCGTCCCTCATACCTATGTAATTGACTTTATAAGTTCAGGATTCTAGTTTTGGATTTAAGTATGTCACTCTCAAACTCAACATGAAATTCTATCATATTATGGTATCACTTCCCCAGAGAATCCTTTACTTTGAGATTACTAATTAACCCCATCTCATTATAAAATACAAGATCTACAATAGCCTGTTTCCTGGTTGGTTCCATGACATATTGTTCTAGGAAATTGTCTCAAATGCATTCCATATGTGTATAGCAATCGGTGTGGGGTGGTAGAGGGTGAGGAAGAATGCCAAATCTTTAAAAAGACTATTTAAATATTTTTTGTTTGAAAAATTAAGCATTTTGGCCACACAAGATTGCAAAATCCAGCCTGGGTTGGTTGTCCAGAGATTCCAATGAAATAATTGAAGACTTTATACATTATTTGGCTCATCTGATTTTGTACCAAGATTTCTGTAATGGTGTTGAATAAGTTAGATATTAAACCAAGACTGATTTGTAAATATACCAGTTTTTTTTAGTTCTCAGTTTAATAATTTAATATACAATAATACTGCAATGATCTAAGTTGAAGCAATTGTTAATGCCACATTAGAGATGAACTGAGTTAATGCACAGGTCTCCAAATTGACGTGGCTATGTGTAAAACAAACCATTCCTGGCATGTGAGGAAAATGGCAAGCAGTCTGTTTGAAGTAGCATATGCTAGGAAGCAAATATAAAATTCTGGAAAGAATGAGGGTGAGTTAATGACAAAGATAGATTGACCATATACAAATGCAACACATAACCCTGAAATGGACTAGTACTAGTCTAGTGTATTGAGGTTACAAATTTTGGGACAAGGGCAGACAATTTACTGGTGTGCCAAAAATTCCCAGCAAGCTTTTAACATGTCTGCTTTATTGATGGACAAGATTTTTTTTTACTGGCAAACCAATTTTATATCAAACAAATGACAGAATAATTTTGCAAAACCAGCATAACAGTTCTTTAAAATGTAAAAATAACAGAAGCATTCCCATTTGTTTCACATAATTGAGAAACTTTTCAGAGACAGACGAACATATTGTAATTAATGATCTTGAAAAGTTTACTTACATCAGTAAATGCACTGACAGCTGGCAGCAGTGAAGCTGTTGAGGGAAGTCTCGTTAGTTTTGAGCAAGATTCAATAACATTTAAGTTACTGAGGCAACCATCAGTGTGTAGAGATACACTAGTGAGCCATAACAGTTCTCAGAGCAATTTTCCAAAAGGAACCCAATAGATGTTTTGAAAAATTTGGCCACAAAATTGGTCGAGGTTGGTTAAAAATTGTAAACAAGCTCCTTTGATGGTCATTGACGAGCATCTAAACCAAAAGGTTGCAGGTTTCATGTCTCTGTTGGGGCGCCACCCGTGATCAACAATTCTGGGCTAGGGAGGGGATTAATTAACCTGCTCCTAATCAGTATCCAATGACCAGTTCTGAGAAATGCAGCTATCATCATAGGCCGTCCCTCGAACAAGGAGGACTTGCTTCCACGAGAGTTCATAGATGTTCCAATGAAGGACCCGATGTTCAAGTCCTGAACTCCAGTTGAGGGGGTGGAAGATGCCCGTGCATGAATTTTTTTTTAACGTGTGGTGACCAGTGCACATCAGCCACCACATGGGCTTGACAGAGCTAGGCCTTTATCCAGCGGCAAGGATTAACCAGGATGATTGGAGACCTGCTCTGCTGCACGGACCTACTGCACACATATATCGCAATGTGGGCAGGTCCATGTTGCCCCTGGGCCCTCGGCTCTTCTGGGCCCTGTACTCTCATTCGCCACACCTCTGCCACGATATTCCAGGGCCCAGCGCTCCAGCTCTATTTATAACTCCGACCTGCGATGGTGTTCTCACACAGGTCA
Organism: Pristiophorus japonicus; assembly: GCF_044704955.1. Taxonomy (NCBI): domain Eukaryota; kingdom Metazoa; phylum Chordata; class Chondrichthyes; family Pristiophoridae; genus Pristiophorus; species Pristiophorus japonicus. The sequence continues at coordinate 45,033 of NW_027254743.1, read as the reverse complement.
GGGCGGCCCGCGTGTGGGGACATCAGGTGACAAAATTAGGCTTGCAGGTGATGCCCTCCATGCTGGAAGAGCATCCCAACATTCGCTGTCTAAGCTCACGTGAAGAATGGACACTTGGGGGAGGTATTGGAGGGTTGTCCGGACCCATGGGAGCACATGCCAATAGGAGAGGGGGGAAAAAAATGATTAGAATGGTAAAGAAAGCTAGTGAGGTATTTTTAAGTTTAAGTTTATGGTGATAAATCTGTTAATTCTCGCAGCACAAAAAGGGAAAAAACGTACATTAACCAAAGTAACAGTATCTGAAACTGAAAAAGTGTACTGGGTAGATTTTAGCAATTAGCACATTGTTCTTTGGATCCAATCCCAGATTCTCTTTACCAGCAGTAAAGGTCCAAGTGGAAATTTGTTCAATAGAGCCTCAGGCCAATTTCTAGCAGATACAAGTCCACAACAAGAATCAGTCCACAAGCTGACACTAAATTCATCCCTAATATGAAAAATGAAAACGTCACTCTGGTGCAGCAGAGAAGTTTTCCTGATGCTGAAGCTGAGACAAAATGTTGGGATGTTTTATTCTGTAACTGGGTTATGTTGCACCTAACTTGGGAGTGCTCAATTGCAACAATGGACTTAACGATATCCATCTCTTTGAATTAGGAAAAAAGACACAACATAACATACTACCAAAACTAAAAGTATGAAGTAGAAAGGAAGATCAATCAAAATGTAGTTCGTCACTCTGAACCTATTCCTGTTTATCCAAAAGAGAATCAATAAATGTTCTGGGTAGCGATGAAATCTGTAGTTCATTCGATTTCCTTGCTTTTCCTCATTCTTTTCGTGTAATTTAAACTCTACACAAAACGAATACTCCACCATCAAATAGAGAGAGAAAAACACAACCTTTTAAGAGTTTGCCACAAAATTGGGTTTTATCTTTGTCATGAGGCCTTCACCACCTCTACTGTGTATAAGGATCTCATTCTCAATCATGTTTGAGTGGAGAGGAATACAAAGGCAGGGCATAAACAAGGAATTTTAATCAAGCACAATGGAATAAGTCCTAAATTCCCAAGTGAGAAAGGAAACCAAGAGTCAAGTGTGTAAAAACTCTGTTTAAGTTAAAAAAAAAACACGAGGAAAATCAGATCAAAGATAGATAATCTTATATTTTTATATATTCATTCAACTTCCAAATCTAAGTGAATTTTGTAAAAAGCTAGAGAGAAGTAAAGGTAGGAAATTTTAAGACTAATATGAAAGCAATCCTGGACCATCACAGCAGCAAAATGCACATCAGTTTACAGGAATGAGATTATTTTATGTGGCTGCCTTGTAAATAATGTTGAGGAAAACCCTTGACACAGAAATCTAACAAGCGGTCAAAAGCATGAGTAGAATGAACACAAGAAATAGGAGCTGGAGTAGACCATTTAACCAGTCAAGCCTGCTTCGCTATTTAAGAAAATCATGGACTCAATTCCACTTCCTCAACCACGTCCCATCACCCTTTATTCCCTAATCGCTCAAAAATCTGTCGATCTCCGCCTTAAATATATTCAATGACCCAGCCTCCACAGCTATGTGGGGCAGAGAATTCCACAGATTTACAACCCTCAGAGAAGAAATTCCTCCTGATCTCAGTTTTAAATGTGCGGCCCCTTATTCTGAGATTATGCCACCTAGTTTAGTTTCCCCTATGAGTGGAAATATACACTCTGCATCCAACTTGTCATAAGGACATAAGAAATAGGAACAGGAGTAGGCCATACGGTCCCTCGAGCCTGCTCCGCCATTCAATAAGATCATGGCGGATCTGATCATGGACTCAGCTCCACTTCCCTGCCTACTCCCATAACCCCTTATCGATTAAGAAACCGTCTATTTCTATCTTAAATTTATTGAATGTCCCAGCTTCCACAGCTCTCTGTGGCAGCAAATTCCACAGATTCACAACCCTCAGAGATGAAATTTCTCCTTATCTCTGTTTTAAATGGGTGGCCCCTTATTCTAAGATCGTGCACTCCAGTTCGAGTCTCCCCATCAGTGGAAACATCCTCTCTGCATCCACCCTGTCAAGCCCCCTCATAATCTTATACGTCTCGATAAGATCACCTCTCATTCTTCTGAATTCCAATGAATAGAGGCCCAAACTACTCAACCTTTCCTCATAAGTCAATCCCCTCATCCCCGGAATCAACCTAGTGAACCTTCTCTGAACTGCCTCCAAAGCAAGTATATCCTTTCGTAAATACGGAAACCAAAACTGCACGCAGTATTCCAGGTGTTGCCTCACCAATACCTTATATAGCTGTAGTAAGACTTCCCTGCTTTTATACTCTATCCCTTTTGCAATAAAGGCCGAGATACCATTGGCCTTCTTGATCACTTGCTGTACCTGCATACTATCCTTTTGTGTTTCATGCACAAGTACCCCCAGGTCCCGCTGTACTGCAGGACTTTGCAATCTTTCTCCATTTAAATAATAACTTGCTCTTTGATTTTTTTCTGCCAAAGTGCATGACCTCACAATTTTCAACATTATACTCCATCTGTCAAATTTTTGCCCACTCACTTAGTCTGTCTATGTCCTTTTGCAGATTTTGTGTGTCCTCCTCACTCATTGCTTTTCCTCCCATCTTTGTATCGTCACCAAATTTGGCCAAGTTACACTCAATCCCTTCTTCCAAGTCATTAATATAGATTGTAAATAGTTGGGGTCCGAGCACTGATCCCTGCGGTACCCCACTAGTTACTGGTTGCCAACCAGAGAATGAACCATTTATCCCGATTCTATATGTTCTCTGTTAGTTAGCCAATCCTCTATCCATGCTAATATATTATTCCCAACCCCATGAACTTTTATCTTGTGCAGTAATCTTTTATGTGGCACCTTGTCAAATGCCTTCTAGAAGTCCAAATATACCACATCCACTGGTTCCCCTTTATCCACCGTTACATCCTCAAAGAACTCCAGCAAATTAGTCAAACATGTCTTCCCCTTCATAAATCCATGCTGACTCTGCCTGGTCGAATTTTGCTTTTCCAAATGTCCTGCTACTGCTTCTTTAATAATGGACTCCAACATTTTCCCAACCACAGATGTTAGGCTAACTGGTCTATAGTTTCCTGCTTTTTATCTGCCTCCTTGTTTAAATAGGGGCTTTACATTTGCAGTTTTCCAATCTGCTGGGACCTCCCCAGAATCCAGGGAATTTTGGCAAATTACAACCAATGCATCCACAATCCCTGCCACTACTTCTCAAGACCCTGGGATGCAAGCCATCAGGTACAGGGGATTTATCTGCCATTAGTCCCATTATCTAACTGAGTACTGCCTCCTTTGTGATTGTGTTAAATTCCTCCCCCCATATAGAAACATAGAAACATAGAAAATAGGTGCAGGAATAGGCCATTCGGCCCTTCTAGCCTGCACCGCCATTCAATGAGTTCATGGCTGAACATGCAACTTCAGTAACCCCATTCCTGCTTTCTCACCATACCCCTTGATCCCCCTAGTAGTAAGGACTTCATCTAACTCCTTTTTGAATATATTTAGTGAATATAGCCCCTAGACTATCCATTGTCGGAATATTGTTAGTGTCCTCTACCGTAAAAACTGATACTCTGAACAAATATTTTGTTTCTGCCATCTCCATGTTCCCCATTACTAATTCCCCGGTCTCGTCCTCTGAGGGACCAATATTTACTTTAGCCTTTTTATATACCGAAAGAACTCTTGCTATCTGTTTTTATATTTTGCGCTAGTTTACTTTCATAGTCTATCTTCCCTTTCTTAATCATTTTTTTTAGTCGTACTTTGCTGGCTTTTAAAAGCTTCCCAGTCTTCTGTCCTCCCACTAGTTTTGGCCACTTTGTATGCCCGTGTTTTTAATTGGATACCATCCTTTATTTCTTTAGTTAGCCATGGGTGGCTATCTTTTTTCTTATACTCTTTCCTCCTCACTGGAATATATTTTTCCTGAGAGTTGTGAAATATCTCCTTAAATGTACACCACTGTTCATCAACCGTCCTACCCTTTAATCTATTTTCCCAGTCCACTTTACCCAACTCTGCCCTCATACCTTCATAGTCTCCTTTATTTAAGCTTAGTACGCTGGTTAGAGATTCAACTTTCTCACCCTCCATCTGAATTTTAAATTCAATCATGCTATGATCACTCATTCCGAGGGGGTCCTTTACTAGGAGATTGTTTATTAATTCTGTCCCATTACACAGGATCAGATCTAAGATAGCCTGCCCCCTGGCTGGTTCCGTTACATACTGCTCAAGGAACCCGTTCCTTATGCACTCTATGAACTCCTGCTCAAGGCTGACCAATTTGATTTGTCCAATCAATATGGAGGTTAAAAATCACTCATGATTATTGCTGTTCCCTTTTTACAAGCCCCCACTATTTCCTGGTTTATGCTCCGATCAACAGAGTTACTACTGTTAGGGGACCTATAGACTACACCCACCAGTGACTTTTTCCCCTTATTGTTCCTTATCTCCACCCAAACTGTTTCAACAACTTTATCATTTAAGCCAATATCGTTTATTACTATTGCAGTGATTCCATCCTTTGTCAATAGAGCTACCCCACCTCCTTTTCCTTTCTGTCTGTCCTTCCGGATTGTCAAGTACTCCTGAATATTTAATTTCCAGTCCTGGTCACCTTGCAACCATGTCTCTGTAATGGCTATCAGATCATACTCATTTGTCTCAATTTGTGCCATCAACTCATCTATTTTGTTACAAATGCTACATGCATTTAGACAAAGTGCCTTTAAGTTTGTTTTCTCAGCCTTTTTTTCTTGCTCGTTTCCTCTCTCCTTCAAACTCACATTCTTTATTTTTGCTTTCCACCATGCTTAAATGTACACCACTGTTCATCAGTGTCCAGCCCTTATATGTTTCGATAAGATCACCTCTCATTCTTCTAAACTCCAATGAGTATAGACCCAACCTACTCAACCTATCTTCATAAGTCAACCCCCTCATCCCCGGTATCAACCTAGTGAACCTTCTCTGAACAGCCTCCAATGCAAGTATATCCTTCCTTAAATACAGACACCAAAACTGCACATAGTACTCCAGGTATGGCCTCACCAATACCCTGTACAGTTGTAGCAGGACTTCCCTGCTTTTATACTCCATCCTCCTTGCAATAAAGGCCAACATTCCATTTGCCTTCCTGATTACTGGCAGTATCTGCATACTAACTTTTTGTGTTTCATGCACAAGGACCCCCAGGTCCCTCTGCACTGCATCACACTGCAATTTTTCTCCATTTAAATTATAATTTGCTTTTCCATTTTTTCTGCCAAAGTGGATAACCTCACATTTTCCTACATTATACTCCATCTGCCAAATTTTTGCCCACTCACTTAGCCTGTCTATATCCCTTTGCAGATTTTTTATGTCCTCCTCACAATTTGCTTTCCCACCAATCTTTGTATCAGCAGCAAACTTGGCAACATCACACGCGATCCCTTCATCCAAGTCATTAATATAGATTGTAAATAGTTGAAGCTCCAGCACCAATCCCTGCGGCACCTCATTAGTTACTGTTTACCAACCGGAAAATGACCTGTTTATCCCCGACTCCCTGTTTTCTGTTAGTTAGCCAATCATCAATCCATGCCAACCCTGTGAATTTTTATCTTGTGCAGTAACCTTTTATGTGGCACCTTATCAAATGCCTTCTAGAAATCCAAATACACCACAAGATTTACAAGATACGTTTTACATTTTATGAGCTAATGTCTCTTTAATGCTGGGCTTGTTGGTACAGGTATTGCTATCAAATGAAGGAAACTTATCTGGATTGGTGAACATCTTTTGTAACTATAACTAAAGCTCGGTTTGAAAAAAAGCTCTTCCTTTACAAGGAAGAAGCATGCAATGGCAAGTTAAACTTCAGCACTGCTATCTCGCCAAGATAAATGAAGCTCCTTGAAAGTTTGGCAAAAAAATATGAATGTGGTCACATGACTGACCTATCTGATTAATATTTGTGGACCTACCACTAAAGCACAGAACTCAGTAATCCTGCAAAATAAGATTAAGACACAAGCCATCTTCAAAGCATGAACTTTGGTGATTAATGTAAGGAGATTGATAACATTCCAAGGGATCTAGATAAAAAATAAGATGGGTTCAAGAATAGCCGAAGCACTTTAATATGGATAAGCAAGTGTAAGGTAGCACATGTTGTGTGCACACTTAATGAATACTACTTTAAAAATCCACTGGTGAACATGGAGGAGGAAAAGGTTGCATAATTACTGATCATTCATTGAAAGCATCCAGTAACAAAGTCAAGTACTGCAATGATCCAGTTGTCATTTTATTACAAAAGAAAAACTTGCAGTTAAATTGTGCCTTTCATGTCCTGGGGACATCCCAAAACACTTCATAATCAATGAAGCATTTTCGAAGTGTAGTCATTGTTGTTAAGTAGGCAAATGTAGCAGGTGCTGAGTACCTCGAGTCTCATTGCCGAGAGCATGCAGAAATCAAGCACAGGCAGCGGAAAGAGCTTGCGGCAAATCTGTCCCACCCTCCCTTACCCTCAACGACTATCTGTCCCACCTGTGACAGGGTCTGTGGCTCTCGTATTGGACTGTTCAGCCACCTAAGAGTGGCAGCAAGTCTTCCTCGATTCCGAGGGACTGCCTAAGATGATGGTTGCAGCCAATCTGCACATCCCACAAACAGCAATGAGATAATTGACCAGTCAATCTGTTTTGGCATTGTTGCTCGCGGGATAAATGCTTGCAAAACAATAGCAGAACTGCCTGGCTCTCCTTGGAATACTGCCGTGGGTTCATTTACATCCACCTGAACAGGCAGATGGGGATTTGGTTTAATGTCTCATCCAACAATACAGCATTCCCTCTGTATTACACTTAAGTGTCAACCAGATTATGTGCTCAAATCCTGGAGTGGGGCTTGAACCAACAACCTTCAGACTTAAATGTGAATGCTATCATGGAGTCAAGTCAAAACTGGCTTGCTTTATAGCTCCGTGTACCTTATAGAATATTGGGTGCAGTACTGAACATCCCACCCTCATAAGGACATTGATACACTGGGGAGAATACAAAACAGCAACAGGGACGATCCACAACTCAGGGTTCCAAATATAAAAAGTTAATGATTTAGAGGGACATGTACCACTTCAACAGTTTGCTTTTATATACATAAAAGCATAAGAAATAGAAACAGGAGTAAGCCATTTGATGCCACGAGCTTGCTCTGCCATTCAATAAGATCATGACTGATCTGATCCTGGCCTCAACTCTACTTCCCTGCCCTATCCCCATAACCTTTGACCCCTCTTATCTTTCAAAAATCTGTCTATTTCCACCTTAACTATATTCAAAGACCCAGCCTCCGCAGCTCCCTGGGGTAGAGAATTCCAAAGATTCACGACCCTCTGATGGAAGAAATTCCTCCTCATTTCTGTTTTAAAAGTGCGACCCCTTATTCTGAAATTATGTCCCCTAGTTCTAGATTCCCCACAAGGGAAACATCCTCTCAGCATCTATCCTGTCAAGCCCGCAGAATCTTATACATTTCAATAAGATCACCTCTCATTCTTCTAGACTCCAATGAGTATAGGCCCAACCTTTATTCATATTACAACCCCTTCATCTCAGGAATGAACCTGGTGGACCTTCTCTGAACTGCCTCCAATGCAAGTTTATCCTTCGTTAAATAAGGAGACCAAAACTGTACTCAGTACTCTAGGTGTGGTCTTACCAACGCCTGTGCAGTTGGAGCAGGACTTCCCTACTTTTATACTCCACCCCCCTTGTAATAAAGGCCAACATTCCATTTGCTTTCCTGATTACTTGCATGCTAACGTTTTGCGTTTCATGTACAAGAAACCCCAGATCCCACTGCACTGCAGCATTTTGTAATCGCTCCCCATTTAAATAATATTCTTTTTTATTTTTCCTACCAAAATGGATAACCTCACATTTTCTCACATTATAGTCCATTTGCCAAATTTTTTCCCACAATTTAGCCTATCTATATCCCTTTGTAGATTCTTTGCGTCCTCCTCACAACTCCCTTACCCACCCATCTTTGTATCATCAGCAAATTTGGCTACGTTACATTCGGTCCCTTCATCAAGTCATTAATATAGATTGTAAATAGTTGAGGGCCCAAGCACTGATCTCTGTGGCACCCAACTAGTTACAGTTTGCCAATGTGAAATGACCTGTTTATCCCGGCTCTCTGCTTTCTGTTAGTTAGCCAATCCTCTATCCACGCCAACACATTACCTCCAACCGTGTGAGCTCCTATCTTGTGCAGCAACCTTTTATGTGGCACCTTATCAAATACTTTCTGGAAATCCAAATAAATAGACGACATCCACTGGTTCCCCTTTATCCACTCTGCTCATTACATCCTCAAAGAACTCCAGCAAATTTGTCAAACATGATTTTCCTTTCATAAAACCATGCTGACTCTGCTTGACTGCATTATGATTTTCTAAATGTCCTGCTACTACTTTCTTAATGACAGACTCCACCATTTTCCCAATGACAGATGTTAGGCTAACTGGTCTATAGTTTCCTGCTTTCTGTCTCCCTCCTTTCTTAAATAGGGGTGTTACATTTGCGGTTGTCCAGTCCGCTGGGACCTCTCCAGAATCCAGGGAATTTTGGTAGATTACAACCAATGCACTCTCTCTGCAGCCACTTCTTTTAAGTCCCTAGGATGCAAGCCATCAGGTCCAGGGGACTGGTCCACCTTTAGTCCCATTAGTTTGCCTAGTACTTTAGCTCCAGTGATAGTTTTAAGTTTCTCCCCCCCCCCCCCCCCCCCCCCCCCACCCCCACCCAATAGCTCCTTGATTATCAATTATTGGGATGCTTTTAGTGTCTTCTACTGTGAAGACCGATACAAAATATTTGTTCAAAGTCTCTGCCATTTCCCTATTTCCCATTATTAATTCCCCAGTATCATCCTCGACCAATATTTACTTTAGCTACTTGCTTCCTTTTTATATACCTGTCGAAGCTCTTATGGTCTGTTTTTATATTTCTTGCTAGTTTACTCTCATATGCTACCTTCACTTTCTGTCTTTATCATTTTTTGAGTCATCCTTTGCAGGTTTCTAAAAATGTCCCAATCCTCTGACCTTCCACTGTTCTTCGCAACATTGTATGCCTTTGTTTTCAATTTTATACCATCCTTTACTTCCTTAGTTAGCCAGGGATGGTTCATCCTTCTCTTAGTCTTTTTTTCTCACTGGAGTCTCTAATGCAAGAACATTTCTCAAGCCCTTCTCAAATAGGTATAAAGAAAATGGATGCTGAGCCAGGAAGAGAGGGATCAGAAGAAGTGACCAAAACCAGAGAGGTTTTGGTAGGAAGTTTTAAACAATAGGTCCAAGGGAGCTGAACATTCTGCTGCCAACGGAGTGGTTAATGGAGTGGGGGGGGGGAAAAAAGAGTACAAGGAGGTGAAAATACACAAAAGGCCAGAATCAGAGGATTGGAGCATTTGGGAACAATGTTCCCTCTGATTTCTTTTCTGTCTGAGCCCTTTAACTGACTGCTTGGCACAGTCATTTTTTTGTGCATGCGCGGCTAATTCCTTTGTAAAGTCAGTGAGCGACCTGCACGGGATTGCCATACTGTTGCGTAGCCACGCAGCATAACAGGAACATTATTTGGGAGAGCATTCAGGGCTGGAAAAGAATGTTAAGATGGGATGGAACCACTGAGGGAATTAAAATTTAAAAACTTTATTCATTCAGGGGATGTTTAGCTGGCATGGCCAGTATTTATTGCCTATTCCTAATTGCCCTTGAGAAGATGTGGTGGTGAGCTGAATTTTTGAACCGGTGCAGTGCTTGTAGTGAAGGTACTCCCACAGTACAGTTAGGCAGGGAGTTCTAGGATTTTGACCCAGTGACTGAACGAATGACAACATATTTCCAAGCAAGGATGGTACGTGACTTGGAAGGGTGAGCTTGAGGTGGTGGTGTTGCCATGCGCCTGCTGCCCTTGTCCTTCTAGATGCTAGAGGTCAAGAACTTGGGAGGTGCTGCCAAAGAAGCCGTGGCTAGTTTCTGCAGTGCATCTTGTAGATGATACACACTGCAGCTGCGATGTACCGGTGGAGGAAGAAGTGACTGTTAAAGGTGGGAGATGGGGTGCCATTCAAGCAGGCTGCTTTATCCTGGATGGTTTCAAGCTTCTTGAGTGTTGTTGGAGCTGCACTCATCCAGGCAAGTGGAGAGTATTCCATCACACTCCTGACTTGTGCCTTGTAGATGGTGGAAAGGCTTCAAGACACTCACCGCAGAATACCCAACCTCTGACCCGCTCTTGTTGCCACAGCATTTACGTGGCTAATCCAGTTAAGTTTCTGGTCAATGGTGACCCCCGTGATGTTGATGGTGGGGGCTTCGGTGATGGTAATGCCGTTGATTATCAAGGGGAGGTGGTTAGACTCTCGCTTGTTGGAAATGGTCATTGTCTGCCATTTGTGTGGCGTGAATGTTACTTGCCACTTATCAGCCCAAGCCTGAATGTAGTCCAGGTCTTGCTGCATGCAGGCATGGACTGCTTCATTTTCTGAGGAGTTGCAAATGGAACTGAATACTGTGTAATCATCAGCGAACATCCCCACTTCTGACATGATGATGAAGGGAAGGTCATTGATGAAGCAGCTGGAGATGGTTGGGCCTAGCACACTGTCCTGAGGACTCCTGCAGTGAAGTCCTGGGGCTGGGATGATTGATCTCCAACCACCACAACCATCTTCCTTTGTGCTAGGTATGACTCCAGCCAGTAGAGAGTTTTCCCCAGGATTCCTGTTGACTTCAGTTTTGCTAGGGCTCCTTGATGCCACTCGGTCAAATGCTGCCTTGATGTCAAGGGCAGTCACTCTCACCTCACCTGTGCTGTCGAAGAAACTTTGGCGAGTTGCTGCAGTGCATCTTGTAAGTATAAACTGCAGCCACGTTGCACTGGTGGTGGAGGAAGTGAACGTTTAAGCTGGTGGATGGGGTGCCAATCAAGTGGACTGCTTTGTCCTGGATGGAGTCGAGCTCGAGTGCTGTTGGAGCTGCACTGATTCAGGCAAGTGGAGAGTATTCCATCACACTCCTGACTTGTGCCTTGTAGGTGGTGGAAAGGCTTTGGGGCGTTCGGTGGTGCGATACCAAGAGCATCTGTAAGTCAGCAGGACAGGGGTGATGGATGTGTGGAAATTAGTGCAGGACAGGATATGCATGGCAACATTTTGGACACATTGGAGTTTAGAGGGGTTGCACGATGGGAAGCCAGCAAAAAGAGCATTGGAGAAGTAGAGTCTGGAGGTAACGATAAAGGTTTCAGCTGTAAAGGGACTGAGGTCAGATTAAGAGAATAGTAATACAAAAGCAAAATACTGCAAATGCTGGTATCTGAAATAAAAATAAAAAATGCTAGAAATCTCAGCAGATCAGGCAGCATCTGTGGAGAGAAACAGAATTAACATTTCAGGGTTAGGGTTAGGATGATGATGATGACTCTTCATCAGAACTGGTGAATGTTCGAAATGAACAGATTCTGAAGGAGCACTGAAAGGGGGAGGGGAGGGAAGAACAAAAGGGAAGGTCTGTGATAGGGTGGAATGCAGGAGAGATTGGAGACACAAAAAGGATGATGGACCGACTTGAGATGGTAATGACAGAAGTTAGAAAAAGATGAGTCTAGATAGGGTGTGAATGGCGGAATAATTACCAGCTGCCATGGGAAACAGAGAGAGAGAAAAAATACTTAAGATTGGGCGGGGGGAGGTTTAAAAAAGGAGGAAAGGGAGCAAAATATGGGCAGAGGTTAAGGTCAGAATCATCAACAGCTGCTGTGGGAAAGAGAAAAAAAACAAAAAAAATAAAAGAAATAGGGGCAGAGGTTATGGTTTGAAATTGTTGGACTTGATATCGAGTCCAGAAGGCTGTAAAGTGCCTAAACAAAAGATGAGGTGCTGTTCCTCGAGCTTACGTTGAGCATCACTGGAACAGTGTAAGAGGCCGAGGACAGAGAGATCAAAGTGGGAGTGGAGCAGAGAATTAAAGTGACAGGCGACCGGAAACTCGGGGTCACGTATATGGACTGAACGGAGGTGTTCTGCAAAGAGGTCACCCAATCTGCATTTGGCCTCCCCAGTGTAGAGCAGATCACATCGTGAGCAGCGAATACAGTCTACTAAATTGAAGAATAGTAATGTTGTGGAGGTGGAATTAAGTAGTCCTAAGATTAGACAGGATATACATCAGAAAAAGTTATTGCTTTATGTTGATTTTGATCATTAAGGTTGTTTAAATGCATGGATTATCAATGCTTCAACGACAGAAGAAAATCATACAAAGTAGAATGACGACTAAGTAGTCAATGTAAATAGTGAATTTAGTTAATATGTATCCCTCTTTAAATTATTACTGGACTGTTTCTAATAGTAAAAATATCCTCTGCATAAATTCTTCTACGGTAGCATAAATCATTTTAGTACTGAGGTCACAATTCCCAGACTACACCAGTTATCATAGTCTCATGAGCATTTTCAACACAAACTAAACAATACTGGCCTGCTGCCTTGCTTCTGAATGATGATAAAAGGCTGTTTGACAACTGTTTACAGTTCAAATGCATAGTTTCTATGATTGTGTGTTTTTAAAATGCATGCCAATTGGCATTCAACATACAGCGTAATCTAAAGAATGGTTCAACCAGCCAGGTTAATGTTGCTAGAAGTTAAGACAAATAGCTGTAGATATTGTTCAGTTTGTTTAATTAGTAGCAACTACTGTGACAATGCTGCCAATTCACACCTCAGAACAAATGCACTCGAGGAGCTCAGGATCTGTTATAAATTCAGATTACAAATTTATCAGTGATAAACTTCAACTTTCAAATTTGTTTAAACCAGACACCAGACTTAATTTCACACCATAGCCACAAGATAGATAAAGATTACTCAAAGTAACCTTTTTTTTTTAAACCAGTCTTCCTTTTCCATTATTAAGTCCGAATAACATTTTTTGTTTAGTTTAAATATTAAATACAGTTATGTACATTCATGCAAGAACAGAAAATATAAAACATCAGTCCTAATGAGAGCACAATGGAAAATATGGCATTGTATCAGCCAGAAACAGAACAAAGCAGCTGGTTGTAAGTTAGTAATAATATGTCACCTAACAATTATGCCAAGCACAGTTCTGTTGAGGAGAATGCAATGACTTGCATGTTAATGAACACCACTATTGTGTACAAAAAAGATGGCACTTCAGATCAAGTAAAAGAATACAAGCTAACATTTCGTAGAAATTAGTATCTGACATCATTTAATTTTACCGTAGCTATATCACACTGAATTACTAATGTTACCTTTGTGTAGATCTTCAATATTTTAATAAAAATTATTAAATTATTGCTTTGTTTAACTTCTGACCAAGTTCCACAAAATAACTAATTATGCTTTACCAATGTAAACTCACAAAGCCCCCCCCGCCCCACTCCCCTTTAAAAATAAATGTTTTTACTTTGGTCAGTACGCATTTGATGTTTAAGGCGAGATGTCACTGCTGAAAAATGAATAATTTTGAAGCTTCCTATTTCTAATATGAGCATCAAGCACTCATTCCAACACTATGTTAAAATAAGCCTCTGCCTCAACCTCACAAAAGTGTCAACATAAGTTTTCATTTCAGACGGTGTCCGTCCTTATAGTCTGATGTGACTTTCAATTGGATGCCAACTTGTGCTGAATTATGACCACTTCTGCTGTGGACTCTCACCACGCTGAAGTCTAGGGTTGTCAACCCATCAGAAATGTCCTGGAATCTCCAGGAATTAAAGACTAATCTCTGAGCAACCTGGGAGAAAAATCATAGAAGCATTTAAAAAAAAAATGTTTGTTTTATTCATTTTCTTTATAACGAAACAGAAGACCTGCCTCTTTTGCAAAGGAAACAGATTGGGCCATCCTGTCAGAACTCCCCTTATCCGCAAAATTGGTCATAGGGGGCATCAATGGAGAATTGGGAGCAGGCAGCACTCTCTTGGTAACAGAAACTCAAATTCAGATTAAATGAAAAATGTGTTATAACATGCTCAGGCAAAAATAAATTTGAACTATTTGGCGAGTACAGGTACTCTGCTAAATATATTCCACGTTATCCATTGGTAAAGTATTATTTCAGCGGCAACTTTCACAGGATCTTTACTGTTTAAAAAAAAATAAAACTTGTATTTAAATGAAACCCATACTCAGAGTTTACATTATTACTACATACATAGCAAGACTGCACAGCATAATATGTTACAATTTCAATAAAATTAAGTCTGTTACAGAAACAGGACTTGCACGTATTGGTTTTACATCTTTCATAGTGCTCGATCATTAAGGCAATCCACCAGTTTCTCTCCTTTCTTTAACCATGCTTAGCCATGAACAACAAGGAAGTTACTTGCAGGTTCAGGATGTCATGGATAAAGAGGTTCGGAATGCATTAAGTGAAAAAAAGAGAGAAGAATATGAGAATATAAGGAAAGCGATCAGCCATATCTCTTTCCTCAACAACTGTGTCAGCTGTGGCTCAGTATGTAGCAATCTGCCTCTCGGTCAGAAGATTGTGGGTTCAAGTCCCACTCCAGGGACTTGAGCACAAAAATCTAGGCTGACACTCCAGTGCAGTGCTGAGGGAGCACTGCATTGTTGGAGGTGCCGTCTTTCAGAAGAGACGTTAAACCGAGGCCCTGTCTACTCTCTCAAGTGGACGTAAAAGATCCATGGCCCTATTTCGAAGAAGAGACGGGAGTTATCCTCAGTGTCCTGGCCAATATTTATCTCTCAATCAACATAACAAAAACAGATTATCTGATCATTATCACATTGCTGTTTGCAGGAGCTTGCTTGTGTGCAAATTGGCTGCCGTGATTCCCACATTACTACAGCGATTATACTCCAAAAGCACTTCATTGGCTATAAAGCGCTTTGAGACATCCGGTGGTCGTGAAAGGCACTATATAAATCCAAGTCTTTTTAAAAAATCTGTCTCCGGCTTAATCCACGTGGATTCCAACTGAAATTCTTTCATGTTTTGGATCCACCCAGGATTACAGATATCTCCAAGATACTCAGCGTTCCTCGAACCAATGCTCCCGCCAAATCCCGAGATCCACGCTCAGCGCCATGTGCCACTACATGCACGCCAATGACCTTTCTCTTCAGCAGCACTAACTCACTATCTCTAAGCTGTCTTGGTCCACAGTTCCATTTCATCCTTCGCCTCATCTGGCGCTTTAACAAAAAACATATTTCCTTCCTTTCAGATGTCAAGGATCTTAAGCTTTAACTCTTGTACACCAATGCCACCTCCCCCCACCCCCCCCCACTCTCCCCACCCCACCGGAACCTTCTTCCCCTTCACTTTCCTCTGATCTCATCCCTTCTTCCAATCTCACCACCTGCCGTGTTTCCACTATCCCCACTGACCTTCCCTTCTCGGACCCCGAACGATCAGTCCTCAGCAAAACCCCGAGCTTCATCCCCTTATGCTCCCACTCAACGAATTTCGAGCTCGGCACAATGCTGAGCTCCTTTTCCGTTGTCTCCGCGCTCACTTCTTTGGCCAGGAGTCTCCCCTCCCCGACACAGCTGACTCTTTCTCCAGTTTTCAGAATTCCCACTCTATCTGGATCCCTCCCTCTGGCCTATTACCCTCTCTAGATCTTTTCATTGCAAACTGCCGGCGTAACAGCGGCATCTCAATTTCTCTGCTCCTCTCACTCCAACCTACCTCCCTCTCAACTTGCAGCACTCCGCTCTCAGATCCAACCCCAACATTGTCATTAAACCTGCTGAGAAGGTTGGTGCTGTTGTTGTTTGGCGAACCGACCTCTACCTTGCAGAGGCTGATCGCCAACTCTTGACACCTCCTCTTACCTCCCCCCACCACTGAACATCAATCCATAATTTCCCAGCGCATCACTGACCTCAACTCCTCTGGAGATCTTCCCTCCATGGCCACCAACCTCATAGTTCCCGCACATCCCGCTTCTAACTCCTTCCCAAGATCCACAAACAGGACTGCCCCGGTAGACCCATCGTTTCAGCCTATTCTTGTCCCACGGAACGGATTTCTTCCAATTTCGATTCTATTTTTTCTCCCTCATCCAGTCTCTTCCCACCTCCATCCGCGACACTTCTGATGCCCTCCACCACTAACAGTTTCCAGTTTCCTGGCCCCAACCGTCTCCTTTTCGCTGTGGACATCCAATTCCTCTATACTTTGATCCCCGACCAAGACGGTGTGAGGACACGCAGAGGCCCACCACCCTCCTCCGCCTGGCTGAACTTGTTCTCACATTGAACAACTTCTCCTTTGACTCCACTCACTTCCTCCAAATCAAAGGCGTTGCTATGGGAACGCGCATGGGTCCTAGTTATGCTTGCCTTTTCGTAGGATATGTGGAACATTCTTTGTTTCAGTCCTACTCAGGTCTCCTTCCTCACCTCTTTTTCCTGTACATTGATGACTATATCGGTGCCGTTTCCTGCTCTCACTCTGACCTCGAAAATTTAATTCACTTTGCTTTCAATTTCCACTCTTCCCTCACCTTCGCATGGTACATCTCCCACTCTTCTCTTCCTTTCCTCGACTTCTGTCTCCATTTCTGGGAATAGGCTATTGACAAACATTCACTATAAAGCCCACCGACTTCCACAGCTACCCGGACTATACTTCCTCTCCCCCTGTAAGGACTCCATTCCATTTCCCTAGTTTCTCCGTCACATCTGTCCTGACAATGACATCTTTCATACTAGTGTTTCCGATATGGCTTCCTTTTTCCTCAACCGAGGATTCCCCTCTACAGTGGTTGACATGGCCCTCGACTGTGTCTGTTCTATTTACCACACTTCCACTCTCATCCCTTCCCCTCCCTCCCAGAACCACAATACTGTTTCCCTTGTCCACACCTTTCACCCCTTCAGCCTCCATGTTCAACTGATCATCCTCCGCCATTTCTGCCACTTCCAGTGTGATCCCACAAACATATCTTCCCCTCCCCTTTTAGAATTCCGAAGGGACTACTCCCTCCGCGATGCCCTGGTCCACTCCTCAATCACCCGTAGTACCCCCTCCCCTTCCCACGGCACCTTTCCGTGCAAGCGCAGGAGATGCAATACCTGCCCTTTTACCTCCTCCTTTCCCACTGTCCAGGCCCCCAAACATTCCTTCCAGGTAAAACAGCGATTTACTTGTACTTCTTTCAATTTAGTATACTGGATTCACTGCTCACGATGTGGTCTTCTCTACATTGGGAAGACCAAATGCAAATTGGGTGACCGCTTTGCAGAACACCTCCGTTCAGTCTATAAGCTTGACCCTGAGCTTCCAGTCGCCTGTCACTTTAATTCTCCGCTCCACTCCCACTCTGATCTCTCCGTCCTCAGCCTCTTACACTGTTCTAATGATGCTCAACGTAAGCTCGAGAAACAGCACCTCATTTTTTGTTTAAGCACTTTACAGTCTTCTGGACTCAACATCGAGTTCAACAATTTCAAACTATAACCTCTGCTCCTAATTCTTCTGTTTTTTTCTCTTTACCACAGCAGCTGTTGATAATTCTGCCATTCCGATTTACACCTCATCTAGACTCACCTTTTGTTTCTTAACTTGTCCCATTACCATCTCCTTTTGCCTTGTACCATCATTTGTCTTTTAATCTCTCCTGCCTTCCATCCTATCACAGACCTTCCCTTTTGTTCTTTCCTCCCCTCCCCTGCCCTTACACTTGCTTAAAAACCTGTTACATCTCTAACTTATTCCAGTTCTGATGACGGGTCATCGACCTGAAACGTTAACTCTGTTTCTCTCCCCACAGATGCTGCCCGGCCTGTTGAGTATTTCCAGCATTTTCTGTTTTTATTTCAGATTCCAGCATCCGCAATATTTTGCTTTTGTAATGAGATCAGGATAAGGAAAATCAAAAGAGCAAGAGTAAAAAATTGTCAAAAAACATCAAAAGGATCAGTCAAGTATTTTAAAAGTCTCATCTGTAAAAAGAGAATTGTTAAAAGTGAGGTGGGACCCCTGACGGGACAGAATTGTCAATTTGTAGATGATCAAAAAATGACATATTTAATAATTACTTATCATCAGTCGTCATTAAGGAGAAAATGGACACCAAGTAAGAGAAAAAGGGGGATATAAATAGAGGGGCTTGGATAGATCAGAAATCACTGTTTAAGAGAAGGGCTTTGAGGAGGTTTTTGAAAGCAGGGAGGAAGGTAGCAGGGTGGAGGGAACCAAATAGACAATTCCAGAGGGCAGGAATGTAGTGGCTGAAAAATCAACCAACGGTGTTTGAGCTAAAGGAGCAAGAACATAAAAACATAACATAAGAATTAGGAACAGGAGTAGGCCATCTAGCCCCTCGAGCCTGCTCCGCCATTCAACAAGATCATGGCTGATCTGGCCGTGGACTCAGCTCCACTTACCCGTCCGCTCCCCATAACCCTTAATTCACTTATTGGTTAAAAATCTATCTATCTGTGATTTGAATACATTCAATGAGCTAGCCTCAACTGCTTCCTTGGGCAGAGAATTCCACAGATTCACAACCCTCTGGGAGAAGAAATTCCTTCGCAACTCGGTTTTAAATTGGCTCCCCCATATTTTGAGGCTGTGCCCCCTAGTTCTAGTCTTCCCGACCAGTGGAAACAACCTCTCTGCCTCTATCTTGTCTATCCCTTTCATTATTTTAAATGTTTCTATAAGATCACCCCTCATCCTTCTGAACTCCAACGAGTAAAGACCCAGTCTACTCAATCTTTCATCATAAGGTAACCCCCTCATCTCCGGAATCAGCCTAGTGAATCATCTCTGTACCCCCTCCAAAGCCAGTATATCCTTCCTTAAGTAAGGTGACCAAAACTGCACGCAGTACTCCAGGTGCGGCCTCACCAATACCCTATAAAGTTGCAACAGGACCTCCCTGCTTTTGTACTCCATCCCTCTCGCAATGAAGGCCAACATTCCATTCGCCTTCCTGATTACCTGCTGCACCTGCAAACTAACTTTTTGGGATTCATGCACAAGGACCCCCAGGTCCCGCTGCACCGCAGCATGTTGTAATTTCTCCCCATTCAAATAATATTCCCTTTCACTGTTTTTGCGAAGACAAACTTGGTATTGAATGAAGAGAGAGTATAAGCAGGACTGGAAATTAGAAGACCACTCCTTTGGGGTCGAGACCCTAGAGTGATTTGAAAATAAGAATTTTTAAATCAACACATTCGAGTCACAGGGAACAACGGGAGCTTGAAGATGTCTGGGGGAATAGGATTGAGAGCTATTGCAGGTGAGGACACAAGCAGTGGATTTTGGATGAGTTGAACCGTGTAGGTGAATGCAAGGAAGACAGATAGGAAAGCATTAGAGAAGCCAAGCCTTGAAATGAAGCAGGCTGTCTATGGTATTGCCATTTCTAAACTATCTTTATTTAATTTAGAGAGTTACAATAGGCTCAATTTAAACAGGCGTCCCATTATGTTTGGGTTTCAGCTAAACACCAGGCATCTTTCTTGCATCAATTGCTGATATGCCACTTTTATGTCTCCTGTTTTCATTCGTTCTATGAGTTTGCTCCCCAACCATTGGAGCCGAAGTAAACTTTCGCTGTGGTTGTTTGGCCAAACCTGAAAAGTCCGCAAAATCTACCTCTCAAGGATACCAGAGCCATTACTGTCTGGAACCCAACATCAATAACGGAATGCATTAATGGTTCCCTACTATGCTAAGCTGGCTAAACATCGAAACCGCCTGGGGGATAATCTTTTTGGTTCTTTCACATGCATGTGGTCTTAGATGATATAAATGTTGAAAAATTTAATTTGCTGCTTAATTGAACTGTACTTCATTTCTTCTATTGTGTTAAATCCTCTTTACTATTACTACCTCAAACATAACTCCTTTAGGCCAATAAGTGAGACAGTTTAAGTCATGTAATATTTCTTCCATTGGGCTCAACTATTGGGCATACAAACAGCACTGAAATACATCCAGGTTTTGAGTAGCAATTCACATAGAGCTGGGCTTTTTGTGGTAAATAAATGTACCTTTCAAGCGCTCTTTACTAACACAGGTCTAAACACACTTGATTCATATACAAAAAATACTGACCCAAGAGGTCAGGACTTCTCCAATTTATTTATCACTTTCCTCGTGTTTGGATCAATATGGTGCAGAAATTGCAGTCAGAGGCTTCCCGCGGGCGGATGCCTCAGACCTGAAAAAAATCTACGAACTTACCTGGTGGTCCGGAGACTTGCGGTCCTGGGCCTCTACTCGTAGGCCTACGTAGAAGCTCACATATCCCAGGGACGTTGGCGTTTCGCAAGCGTCCTTGGGATCATGTGGGCCGGCCCAACCAAAGTAAAGGTATTTCCATTCATACTTGTGGTGAGTTCCGTATATACGGAATTCACCATAAGTCTGAATGGGAATAGCCCCAAAAAAACACATTAAAAATAATTTTTTTTAAATTACGTTCAAAAGTAATCAATGGAATTTAATTAATTATTTAAAACAAATTAAATTTTGAAAAATACATTTACATATTTTAAAGGGTCTAAAGATAAACTTACCTTATTTCACAGGTTTTTAAATATTCAAATTATTGAAAAAAAAATTTTTTTCTGTCCTTTAAAAGTCTTGCACTGATAAAACCTGCTTTTATCAGGCATAAGAATTTCACGGGCATTCGCTAGGCAAAAGCGAATGCCCGTTTCTGTTAGAATCGTACGATCTGTCAAGTGGATTCTTGACAGATAGCAAGTTCCAGGTTTAGGCACCTGCGCTGGTCCAATGGCCGCTTGCGCACCTCGTACGCGACCATAGGGGTCGCAATTTCAGCCCCTATATTTTCTTCAAGTCCCTGATCATATCTGTGACATTTAACCATGTACAAATGTTTTCCAAGGGTCCTTCACATTCTACCATTAAACAAAAATCAAGATAAGGCAACTTATCTTACAAACAGGACAGCAAGATTGGTGAGAAAGGTTTGGGTCAGGCAGCAATAAAACATCGTTAGCAGCAAGCATGACATTTTTCGCAATAATCAGGTTTGGCTTTAGTAACAGGGACTTTACCTATGGAAATTTGTAACGGGTTGGCTACTATACTATAATACTGTAGTGTAGGAAAAATAACACTTTTGAGGAGACAACTTAAATAAAATGATTTCCAGAGCTCCTAAGCAAATATAACTTACCTGTGTGTACTTCACCTCAATTCCCATTCTGTAGTTTAAAAACCACTAATTTTCTTTCAGGTAAATTATTATGCAAAATGTTGTACAAGATGTTATCTATGTCCCTGCAAATAGTATGCTGTCCATCAAGTAATCAATAAAAAAAAACCTGCTAATCCAAAGGCTTTGAAGCAAGGACCTGATGTAATATGGTCCTTTACTGACATCTATATCAGCAAATTTTGTACACTGGATTCTGAATCCTGACTTTGACTCAAGTGATATAATCTATGTTCGCTAAGGCAGCATAGCCAAAGGTAGCAGCATAAAAATTAATTTCCAAGACTCTCGACCCTGTATCTGTTTTTCCAGTTAGGAGCAACTCATTTCCTCCCTTCCTTACACCCAGAATAAGTGTTATTTTCTCCTTTGCAGAAGTCTCAAATATTCTTTGTGCTAGCAGTGAAATCAAGGTTATGAATAGGCATCAGTAACGTCACTCTATGGTCAGATGACAGGAAACACAACTCAAATACAGAAAGTCAAATTGATATCTCGTTTCTCCTTTCCCAGGATTGATCCTTGCTTCCATGTAATGCTCCATCGCGCAGCAAACAGAGCTATCCAAATAAAGTAAATGCGTCAGTCACACGATTTAACTGTCATGTTTCATGGAGAGGTGGAGAAAAAAATTGATAGGCCTTAAAAAGTAACAGTTCATTAATTGAATTACTGCAGAATGAGCCTCATTATACTACTGAAATCAATTTAGAATAGATGTCAACAACAAAGTAAACTACATGAGAGTACTGATAGAAATATCGACTTAATTCCCTTTCATATGTTAAATATTCTCATATACTCAAGTTCAGGAGTTTAGCTGAGTGTACGCACCATATGCACATCTTTACCTCCTGGGGTGACAAACCAGTAAGCTTGGGATGAACAGCTGATTTGTTGGTCCAAGGGATCAGGCCAGGAAATTATTACACCTCTGCTCCTTGACGATCTTCGCACAACTGACCCCAGATGCAGCTCGTAACTTACGCTAATGGAGCCAGCCTTGTGTTGCAGACTACAAGTAGTAATTCCTGGTCTTACGATAGATCAGAAATTCCTGCCTTCAGCATCAAATCTGTTCCCAGAGCAAAGCAGTAATACTCAACAGGCTGCAATAGGAACCAGCTCTGAAATCAATGTGTTGGCGGAAGAGATATGCTTCTTTGAACTGGGGTTTTTGAGATCTTTGTGAATTGCAGAGTGTGTGCAGGGGCCGAGGAGGGGGGTGGCGCAGGAAGAGTACCAAGATAAATAAGGGGTTTAGAGAAGAAAAAAGTACTTCTGAGCGAGAAAAAAATTGTTCGGGTAGATTTTAGGGATGTGATGGGTTTGATTGGTTTGCTGAGGTGATTATGGATCAACAGAAATATTTTTTTAATTCTTTTTAATAATAAAAATTTAACCAGTGAAGTTTTTTTTTAAATTAGCCAGAATACATTATTTTTAAACTAAAAATGTAACATTTTTATAAGGAGAAGGGAGGGAGAAATGCAAGCATCAGTTGGGTATGAGGCAGAGGAGGCAACATTTTGCAGGAGTGTGTACAATTTGAAATTGTCAGGTTACAGCCATGTTCAAGCATATTTATTCTGTGCTTCAGTCAATCTTTTCAAGTGGTACCCCTGTGCTCAAACAGAAACAGTACAGCTCATTTTAAATGTGAAAGGAACAAAATGTTACAAAACAAAAGATATTCTCGCCATGAAAATTGTTATTTTACAATATTTGTTGAGTATTTCCACAGGTTTACTTTATGCCACCTTTTATCACTTACTGGGCAATTTGTTATTTAGTATCCAAAGACGCACATGGTACCTGCATTTGGTTACTGGAGGTCAGTGAGAATGAAGGTCAAAGGCTCTGTAGAAAAACATGTCATAGGATTTCTATGGAAAATCTTAAAAAAGGAAACCTCTGTGGATTAAATAGATGCAGTACATTTGAGAAATGGACAGGACAGTCACTACGTAGATATAAATTCATTACTTACCCTAGTTTTCCAAGGAGCTCATATTCTGGAACTTTAGGTCCATATATCTCTATCTGCAATGGCTGGTAGACATACAGTGCCTCTTCTATCTTTGGCATTGGCTGCAAGGATATCTGTTGACCCTGTTTACAAAAGAGATTGCATATTGAGAGTTACTTCTGAAATAGACAAAAAGTCTAAACTTGGTGTCTGTGAGAGAGAACTAAAACCATGCAGCACCAATATCAATGCACCTCTATCATTATTGAATAGTACAGCTACAGATTACTTCATGGAAGTCTGTCAAATCAAAATTCATCACATTTATTTTAACGCAGTTAGTTAAAATGTACAGAATCATAGAAATTACAGCAGGGAAGGAGGCCACTCTGCCCACTGCACCTGTGCTGATACTAGGCTTTCAACTGGAGCTAACTACGCGAATCAAATTTCTCTATTTCTTTCCCCTATTTTTTTCATATATATCTCCATTTCAACTACCTATCTAATTCCATTTTATGATGTTATAGTCTTTGCTCAATAGCCACTTGTGGTAAAGCAATCCAGGTCAGAATAGCCTGTTGTGAAAATATTTTTCTAACTTCCCCCATTATTCTTCAAATGACAAGCTTGAGTATGTTCCCTCTTGTTACAAATTCTCCAACAAATGGAAACAATCTTTCACTATTTTAATAAGTTTGCAGAATTGGTGTGTAATTGGCAAATGAATTTCAATATAGATAAGTGTGAAGTGATGCATTTTGGTACGAAGAATAAAGAGGCCACATACTGCGTGGATAGTAAGAGTTTGAATGGGGTAGAGGAGCGCACCCAAAGATAAATACGGGGAATATTGGTCACTAATAAATCCAATAGGAAGTCAGGAGAAACTTCTTTACCCAAAGAGTGGTAAGAATGTGGAACATGCTACCACAAGAAGTAGTGAGGCAAATAGAATAGATGCATTTAAGGGGAAGCTAGATAAACACACGAGGAGAAAGGAGTGGAAAGATATGCTGATAGGGTCATATGAACTAGAGTGGGAGGAGGCTTGTGTGCAGCATAAACGCAATAGTCCAGTTGGGCCAAATGGCCTGTTTCTGTGCTGTACACTCATGTAACTATTTAACCTTTCAGAAATTCCAAACTCAAAAGCTTCTGTTACATTCACCGTAATCTGCTCTGTTCTACTGAAATAACTATAACCACTCATTACTGGTATCATTGTGATACAGGTACCAGTTAATGTATTCTGAGTATACCTCATTTATGTGTATAGAATTTTAAACACATCCCAATTTCTATAAAAGTCAATGCCAGCAAAGCCAGAATATAAATTTGACTGAGCTTTTCAATAAATAAAACTCTGGAAAAATCAGTTTAGAAAGGCACAAAACAAATGTTTGTCTTTATTTTATATTGGCTGGTTTTGTCCATTAACAAAGTTGTCCTGCGGGCGGACACCGCCAACCAAAATTTTTTTTTAAACGTAAGTACCTGGTGATCCCGAAGAAAAGTATACTTATGGTCCGAGGCCTCGATACGCAGTCCAGCGTATGGGCTCACACATCCAGGAACATAAGCGCATCCTGGAATCATGTGGGCCTGGACCCCCAATGAACATGGAGCATTCTCATTGATAATAATGGGAGCTCCGTTTGTACAAGCTCTCATTACTATCAATGAGAATATCCCCAAAAACATAGAAGTACAACACAATGAAGAAAACACCTCACATATTTAAAATTAATTGAAATTGAATTTAATTAAATGTTTTAGACAAAATAAAATGTTTTGGAATTTTTTTAATATGTTTTAATAGGGGTAAAAATAAACTTGCCTGAAGAGACATGGTTTTTAATATAAAAATTAGTGATAAAATTTAAGTTTTCTATCTTTTAAAACTCTTGCGCTAGTAAAAGCACACGTATAGCCCACTTTTACCAGCGTAAGAGTTTTAAAAGATAACATTTTTTAATTTTATCACAAATTTTTATATTAAAAACCATGTCCATTAAGATAAGTTTATTTTTACCCCTATTAAAACATATAAAAGTAGGCTATATGCCTGCTTTTACCAGGCGTAAGAGTTTGAAGGACATTCGCTGGATAGAAGTTGGGCAAATAGCCCAAATCTCTGCAAGCGAATGTCCTTCTCCCGGCAATGTGTGCGATCTGTCAAAAGGCTGTAAATGCTGGTTCTTGGCGCATGCACATTGCGTGCCGAAAACCAGCATTTGCGAGGCCTCCTCGGGTGTGTACGCACATCGTACGCACCCGGAGAGGTTGCAATTTACGGCCCATTGGTAATTGATTTCCTGTGGGGTTAGTCACAAACTTTAAGGATATGCTGTTTTTATAATGATAGCATTATAGCAGGCCATGTGCAATGTATTATTCTGCTGGCAAAGTGGAATTGTGTATAATCTAGCACATCCCATGTTAAGGCCACAATTCATCTACATCTTGAGATCAGTTAGAGGCTAATTCCATAGGCACATCCTGTGGTCATGTGAGAGATCTGTGGATTTGCAAAGAATTGTAATGCCTAAATGGCTTAGGTTTCTCTAGCTTTGCAGGTGCTTATAGATTTCTGGCTCCTCCCAAAGGTCACAAAAAACAGTGGGAAATGCCGGCTTTCTTCCTCTCGTACCTTTTGTTTTAAAAACAAATTTTCAGTTGTTAATTTTTTTCCAACAAAGCCTTCAGAAAGTTTACAAAATAAAATGAAAGAAGATAAACGAGTTATTTTGAGTTTTAATTTGCAAGAAACCAGCACAAATATAAAAAAAATTTAAATCATCAATGGTACTTGTACATGAGCGAGTTCTAAGTAAGCAGTGATATTGAAATATTATTTTACAATTTTTACTTTTTAACAAAAAAAGAATGCAAAATCGGTTTTGGACTACATGGTAATAAATTAAACAGATGACATTTGCTCAGAACCTGATGCTGACTTTCATTTCGTGAAGGTGGCAGCTATTTTGGGAAATAAATTGAAGTTTACTGATATCTCTGATTGGCAGTCAATCTAATTCTAAACTACAGCAAAACTCACTGAATTGACAAGATATTTTTTTTAAAAGATAGAAAACCCTAACTGAGCTTTAAATTCTGTCCTTTCTGTTTAGGTCTGCTAAATATCTTATTCTAAAGGTGGTATTTATAAAAGTTTCTGCAGTGTTCAAGCAATTTACTCACATTTAATCGACTCAGGTGATGGAAGCAGGGGAGAAACCTTTCTATGATGGTTTTCAGCTGACAGAGCAAGCATGTGTAGCAGCTGTAACAACAATACTGTTCAGCAGAATGTTTTCGGGAACACAAAAGGGTCACATTTAAATTAAGACACCAAAGCAACTGCTGCTAGCAAAGGAGGATTTAGTTTAATTTAAATTTCCCACAATTTGCACAAAATTATTACTTTTTCAGATTAATAAAAAAGGTATTTTTTTGTACACTGGCAGTAGACTGTTATTGCATTGTACTTGCTTACATAAAAAGCATTGCCTGTGCAACTATACCAATACTAAGGCATACGCTGTCGTCAGTGTCCCACAAGTTCCAGGTTTCTGCATGCAGTGCACATGCGCGAGAACCCGGAACTTGCAATCAGTCAAGTTTCTCCTTGACAGATCGTATGCATCCACTGTAAATCCACTTTTGCTGGCGCAAGTGAATACCCAAGAAACCATTGTGCCTGGTAAAAGCAGGTGTAATGCCTTCTTTAACCAGGTTTAAATAAACGTTTAAAATGTTTTGTTAAATAATTCAATCATTCACTTATACTTAAAATTAGTTTAGGTCAATTTTGTTCCGGTTAAAAATGTTTACTTTTTTTTAATAAATTCAATTTTTATTTTAAATGTTTAATTAAAGGGTATTTTCATTAATTTTGAACCTGTGATCATTTATTTTTATTTCAGTGTTGTGAAATTGTACTTTAGGTGATTTCTATTATACTCCATGGGATTCCGTACGGAAACGGAATCCCCATAAGCATAACGGGAATCCCTCCCCACCCTGGTCATTGGTTGGCCTGACCCATGTGATCCCAGGGACGCTTGTGAACCGCCTGCGCCCCTGGTTTCAATGGGCCTTTATGCAGGCATACACTTGCAGGCCCAGGACTGCAAGAGTCCGAAGCTCCGGAGACAGCAGGTAAGTACATACTTTTCTTGTGGTTCGGAGATGTACGCGGGCAGCAAGCCTCCGACCACAATTTCCAGGCCTATATAAATTTTGAACCTGCCTTATCAATTTTCTTTCAAATCTACATTGTACCTCTTCCAAGGCACTGATGTGCTTTCTATCATGGAGGTCCAAAACTGCACACAGCACTCCGCTGTGGCCTAGTTAATGCATTGTACGGATTCATCATCATCATCTTGCTTTTGTACTTAAAAGTCGATATATAAAACTCAGAATCCCATTTGCCTGTTTTATGGCCTCTTCCACCTGCAATTAGATGTACAACTCTCTGTTCCTTCATACCTTTGAGAGTTTAGTCCATATATCCATTATGTTCTTTTTCTGAAAATGTATTAGTACACCTTCATCTCTATGGAAGGTCCTTAGCCACAGGTCTGTCCACTCTCCTAACGTGCATGCACTTCTGCAGTCTTTCTTGAACGTGTTGCCTCCCAAATCTGTGCCCATCTTTCCTGCAACTCCATGTTTGAACCTCTCCCAATCAGGGTTCCACTTCTTCCACTGCTCTAATCAAATTCATAAATTACATCCTCTGTGACTGTGACCATGATGCACTCTCTCTCCTCATCTTTCTGAACTTGTCTGCAAGCCTTTGACACGGCTCTCCTCAAATGCCTCACCTCCATTGTCTAGCTGAGTGGGACTGCTATCGCCTAGCTCCACTGTTACCTATCCAATCATAGCCAAAGAATATCCTGCAATGGCTTCTCATTTGGCCCTCGCATAGTTACCTCTGGCGTTCCCCATGAATCTATACTTGGCCCCTTCCTATTTCTCATCTGCATGCTGCACCTCGGCAACATTATGCAAAGACACGGCATCACATTCCACATGGAAGCTAACAACACCAGCCTACCTCCACTGCCTCGGTGTTGTCAGACTGCTTATCTGACATCCAGTCCTGAATGAGCCGAAATTTCCTACAATGAAACATTGGGAGGACTGAAGCCATTGTCTTCAGACTCTGCCACAAACTTCCCTAGCCACCGATTCCATCCCCTCCCTGACCATAGTCTCCGGTTGAACCAAACTGTTCCCAACTTTAGTGTCATATTTGACCTCGATCTGAGCTTCCAACTCATAACCTCTCCATCACAAATACTGCCTACTTCCACCTCCGTGACATCGTCAGTCTTTGCCCCTGCCTACGCCCATCTGCTGCTGAAACCCTCATCCAGGTTTTTATAAATTCCACTCAACAATTCCAATGCTCTCCTGTCTTCCACCCTCCATAAACTTGAGCTCATCCAAAACTCTTCTGCCTGTATTCTAACTCACACCCAGTCTCATTCACTCTATGCCTCAATTTTTAAATTCTCATCATGTTCAAATCCCTCCATGGTCTTGCTCTTCCCTATCTCTCTTACATTCTTCAGCCTTACAACCTTACAAGAACTCTGCATTCCTCCAACTCGGGCCCCTTGTGCACCCTCACTTCCGTCACCCCGCATTGGTGGCCATGCCTACTGCTATCTAAGCCCGAAGCTCTGGAATTCCCTTTCTGAACCTCTCAATCTCTCTCTCTCCTCCTTTAAGATGCTTCTTGAAACCTACCTCTTTTATCAAGCTATTATTCATCTGTTCTAATATCTAATTCTTTGGCTCATTGTTAATTTTTGGCTAATTACGCTCCTGTGAAGCAACTTGGGACATTTTACTATATTAAAAGGTGCTATATAAATATAAGTTGTTGTTGCTCCTCACAATTTGCCAGCCCCATAATTTGGTATCTGCCAAATTTTGGCATTAGTCCCTCTATGCCGATGCCAAATCATTTATATATATCGAGAAGGTCTCAATATGAATCCATGGGACACACGTTATAATCCAAGAATATCCATTTACTAACCTGCTCTTCTGCTATACCTCGACACATTCCACCACTTGACTTTTAATACAATGGGCCGTAATCTTCACTAATCTTCCATGTGGCACTTTCTCAAATGCTTTTTAAAAGTCCAATTATACCCATCCACTGTATTGCCTTTTGTCTGTACATTTGAAAATTTCCTCAGAGAAATCTGATTAAGGTAATCAATCAAGCATGATTGATCTTTTACAAATTCATGTTCACTGCCTCTGATTAGCCCACATTGTTTTAAATATTCATCAGTATTGTCCCTAATGGTCTCAAGCAGTTTTTCTACTTGTGAAGCAAACTAATCGAAATGGCTTCTCCAATTAATTTTGAGTAGGGAATATGTCACCTTCCAATCCTTTGGTGCAAATCGCATTTCCAAAATAATTTTTTGCAAGCTATCTCTCATCACCAGCCTCAGTATCATGGACAATACACCATTTGGGCCTGGTGATTTATCAACTCAGCAGAGTTGCAATGGACTGAATAGCTTCCTTCTGTGCTGTAAAATCCTAAATGTCATCCCTTTTGATGTTGTTTCTTTTTTAATGTTATATCAATTGCTCTGGTACTCTTGCAGTCTGTGAATACTAAATACTTGTTTAGTATCTCTTCCATTGCTTTGTTTACTACTCTAAGATTGCCTTCATTGTCCCATTCTCTTTTGTACTTTGATTTTCCTTCTGGTTTTATTCTATATTAATAGTCTTAATTTTATTACATGCCTCCTCAGACTTAATTTTTTATGCAATCCCGTTAAATGACTATGGAATTCCTAATTTAGCCTCAGCCCCTTTACCCCTGGGTGAGACTGTTTTTAATCTGCATGTTATCCGACATAAGTTTTTTTTATTGTTGATCTACTGTTTTAATTTTCTTCAAATTAATATGGACCAGGCCCACTTTCATCCCCCTTTTCCAGTCCAAAAATGTTATTTTTAAACTGAGTTTTTCTTTAACTATTCTATTATGATCATTTACATCTGAATGCTCTTCAACCCTCAGCA
The DNA here is from genome assembly GCF_044704955.1 of Pristiophorus japonicus. Lineage (NCBI taxonomy): Eukaryota > Metazoa > Chordata > Chondrichthyes > Pristiophoridae > Pristiophorus > Pristiophorus japonicus. The sequence continues at coordinate 14,639 of NW_027254743.1, read as the reverse complement.
TATTTATCTCAGCAACTGCAGCCAGAAGCGCCAAGTGGATGATCCCTATCAGCCTTTTCCTGAGGTCCCCACCATCACAGACGCCATTTGATTCACTCCACATAATATCAATAAACAGCTGAGCGCACTGGATACAGCAAGAACCATGGGCCCCGACAATATCCCAGCCTTCATGCTGAAGACTTGTTCTTCAGAAATAGCCGCTCCTCTGACCAAGTTTTTCCTGTACAGTTACAACACTGACATCTACCAGACAATGTGGAAAATTGCCATGGTATGTCCTGTCCAGAAAAAGCAGGGCAAATCCAATCCGACTAATTACCGCCCCCATCAGTTTGCTATCAATCATCAGCAAAGTGATGGAAGGTGTCATCGACAGTGTTATCAAGTGGTACTTACTCACCAATAATCTGCTCACCGATGATCAGTTTCAGGCATTGACGACGAGATCCAACACCGCCTCCAGTGCGCCAGTGCAGCCTTCGGCCGCCTGAGGAAGAGAGTGTTTGAAGACCCGTCGCTCAAAACTGTCACCATGGTCTACAGGGCCGAAGTAATACCCGCCCTCCTGTATGTCTCAGAGAATTGGACCACGTACAGTAGACTCAAGTCGTTGGAGAAATACCACCAGCGATGTCTCCGCAAGATCCTGCAAATCCCCTGGGAGGACAGACGCACAAACGTTAGCGTCCTCGTCCAGGCCAACATCCCCAGCATTGAAGCACTGACCACACTTGATCAGCTCCGCTGGGCAGGCCACGCAGTTCGAATGCCAGACATGAGACTCCCAAAGCAAGCGCTCTACTCGGAACTTGTCCACGGCAAACGAGTCAAAGGCGGGCAGAGGAAACGTTACAAGGACACCCTCAAAGCCTCCCTGATAAAGTGCGACATCCCCACTGACACCTGGGAGTCCCTGGCCATAGACCGCCCTAAGTGGAGAAAGTGCATTGGGAGGGCACTGAGCTTCTCGAGTATCGTCGCCGAGAGCATGCAGAAATCAAGCGCAGGCAGTGGAAGGAGCGTGCGGCAAACCAGGTTCCCTGCCCACCCTTTCCCTCAACAACTATCTGTCCCACCTGTGACAGAGACTGTGGTTTTCATATTGGACTGTACAGCCACCTAAGAACTCATGCTAAGAGGGGAAGCAAGTCTTCCTCGATTCCGAGGGACTGCCTATGATGATGATGTGTTCCGCCAGGACCACTCAACTGCAGTCCTCGTTACAGCCTTGGTCCAAACATGAACAAACGAGCTCAATTCCAGAGGTGAAATGAGAGTGACTGCCCTTGACATCAAGGCAATATTTGACAGACAATATTTAACTTTCGCGCCACACAAGTGCCAGGCCATGACTATCTCCAACAAACGGGAGTCTAACCACCGACCCTTGACATTCAACGACATTACTGTTATGTATGTAAACCTGTAAATACCATGTCTAACCACCAGAGGGCTTATCCCCTGGAGTCCCAAGGGGTCCCACAATCCCTTCGTGGAGTGACTTGACCAATACTTCATGGCCAACGAGCTGGAAGGAGAAACGAACGCTGCCAAACGAAGGGCGATCCTCATCACCGTTTGCGGGGCACCAACGTAGGTCCTCATGAAAAATCTGCTCGCTCCAGCGAAACCCACAGACAAGTCATACGATGAGTTGTGCACACTGATCCGGGTGCATCTAAACCCGAAGGAAAGCGAGGCATCGGTTCTACACGTACAAGAGATCTGAAGGCCAGGAAGTGGCAATCTACGTCGCCGAGCTAAGGCGCCTTGCAGGACATTGCGAATTTGAAGGACACTTGGAGCACATGCTCAGGGACTTCTTTGTACTTGGCATTGGCCATGAAGTAATACTTCACAAACTTTTGACTGTAGAGGCCCCAACCTTGAGTAAAGCCATAGCGATAGCCCAGGCGTTCATCGTCACCAGAGACAAGACCAAACAAATTTCTCAGCACACAAGTGCTGCTGAAAGTACTGTGAACAAAGTAACGTTGTTTTCGAATCGAAATGTATAGGGCAGGACTTACACGCCTGCAGCTGCACATTCGCAGATGACTCAGATTCCACCATCAAAGGAGGTGAATACAAGGCCATTAACACCTTGTGGCGCTGTGGGATGATCATCGTTTCCACTCATGCCGCTTCAAAGGATACGTTTGCAAGAGCTGTGGAACAATGGAACACCTCCAACGCATGTGCAGGCGAGCTGCAAACCCTGCAAACCACCACGTTGCAGAGGACAGATCCATGGTGGATCATGACGAACCAAAGCCTCAAGAGCTCAAACCAAGGAGGCAGAGGTATATGGGGTGCACACATTTACCACAAAGTGTCCCTCAATAATGCTGAAGGTTGAATTAAATGGACTCCCGGTGTCCATGGAGCTGGACACAGGAGCAAGCCAGTCTATAAGGAGCAAAACGACTTTTGATAAATTGTGGTGCAGCAAGGCCCTGAGGCCAGTCCTGACTCCCATTCGTACTAAACTGAATACGTACACAAAGGAACTGATCCCCGTAATCGGCAGTGCTACCGTAAAGGTCTCCTACGGAGGAGCGGTGCACAAGTTACCACTCTGGGTGGTACTGGGCAGGAGCTGACTGGGAAAGATACGCTAGAACTGGGACGACGCTCGAGGGCTTTCATCTGTCAATGACACCTCATGTGCCCAGGTACTAAACAAGTTCCCCTCGCTGTTCGAACCAGGCATCGGAAGTTCCAAGGAGCAAAAGTGCAGATCCATTTGATTCCGGGAACGCGACCCATCCATCACAAGGCGAGAGTGGTACCTTACATGATGAGAGGGAGGGTGGAGATCGAGCTGGACAGGCTGCAACGAGAGGGTATCATTTCGCCGATCGAATTCAATGAGTGGGCCAGTCTGATTGTTCCAGTCCTCAAGGGAGACGGCACCATCAGAATCTGTGGTGCTTAAAAAATTATCAATCGTTTCTCACTGCAGGATCAATACCCACTACCAAAGACAGACGACCTATTTGCGACGCAGGCGGGAGGGAAAACTTTCACGAAGCATGACTTGACCTCGGCCTACATGACGCAGGAGCTGGGGGAATCATCGAAAGGCTTCACCTGCATCAACACGCACAAAGGTCTCTTCATTTACAACAGATGTCCGTTTGAGATTCGATCGGCCGTGGCGATATTCCAGAGGAACATAGAAAGCTTGCTGAAGTCGGTCCCGCGCACCGTGGTCTTCCAGGACGACATCTTGGTTACAGGTCAGGACACCGTCGAGCACCTGCAGAACCTGGAGGAGGTTCTTAGTTGGCTTAATCGTGTGGGGCTCAGGCTAAAACGCTCGAAGTGCGTTTTCCAGTCGCCTGAAGTGGAGTTCCTGGGGAGAAGAATCGCGGCGGACGACATCAGGCCCATCAATTCGAAGACAGAGGCAATCAAGAACGCACCAAGACCACAGAATGTGACGGAGCTGCAGTCGTTTCTAGGACTCCTGAACTATTTTGGTAACTTCTTACCGGGTATCAGCACATTGTTCGAAACCCTGCACTCGTTACTGTGTAAAGGAGGTGAGTGGGTATGGGGTAAAAGCCAAGAAAATGCCTTTGAGAGCTAGGAAGCTGTTATGTTTAAACAAATTGCTTGTGTTGTACGATCCACGTAAGCGTCTGGTACTAGCATATGATGCGTCGTCGTATGGAGTTGGGTGCACAAGAACATAAGAACATAAGAATTAGGAACAGGAGCAGGCCATCGAGCCCCTCGAGCCTGCTCCGCCATTCAACAAGATCATGGCTGATCTGGCCGTGGACTCACCTCCACTTACCCGCCCGCTCCCCATAATCCTTAATTCCCTTATTGGTTAAAAATCTATCTATCTGTGACTTGAATACATTCAATGAGCTAACCTCAACTGCTTCCTTGGGCAGAGAATTCCACAGATTCACAACCCTCTGGGAGAAGAAATTCTTTCTCAACTCGGTTTTAAATTGGCTCCCCCATATTTTGAGGCTGTGCCCCTTAGTTCTAGTCTTCCCGACCAGTGGAAACAACCTCTCTGCCTCTATCTTGTCTATCCCTTTCATTATTTTAAATGTTTCTATAAGATCACCCCTCATCCTTCTGAACTCCAACGAGTAAAGACCCAGTCTACTCAATCTATAATCATAAGGCAACCCCTTCATCTCCTGAATCAGCCTAGTGAATCGTCTCTGTACCCCTTCCAAAGCCAGTATATCCTTCCTTAAGTAAGGTGACCAAAACTGCACGCAGTACGCCAGGTGCAGCCTCGCCATTACCCTATACAATTGCAGAAGGACCTCCCTGTTTTTGTACTCCATCCCTCTCGCAATGAAGGCCAACATTACATTCGCCTTCCTGATTACCTGCTGCACCTGCAAACTAACTTTTTGGGATTCATGCACAAGGACCCCCAGGTCCCTCTGCAACGCAGCATGTTGTAATTTCTCCCCATTCAAATAAAATTCCCTTTTACTGTTTTTTTCCCCCCCAAGGTGGATGACCTCACACTTTCCGACATTGTATTCCATCTGCCAAACCTTAGCCCATTCGCTTAACCTATCTCAATCACTTTGCAGCCTCTCTGTGTCCTCTACACAACCCGCTTTCCCACTAATCTTTGTGCCATCTGCAAATTTTGTTACACTACACTCTGTCCCCTCTTCCAGGTCATCTATGTATATTGTAAACAGTTGTGGTCCCAGCACCGATCCCTGTGGCACACCACTAACCACCGATTTCCAACCCGAAAAGGACCCATTTATCCCGACTCTCTGCTTTCTGTTAGCCAGCCAATTCTCTATCCATGCTAATACATTTCCACTGACTCCGCGTACCTTTATCTTCTGCAGTAACCTTTTGTGTGGCACCTTATCAAATGCCTTTTCAAAATGTAAATACACCACATCCATCGGTACACCTCTATCCACCATGCTTGTTATATCCTCAAAGAATTCCAGTAAATTAGTTAAACATGATTTCCCCTTCATGAATCCATGCTGTGTCTGCTTGATTGCACTATTCCTATCTAGATGTCCCGCTATTTCTTCCTTAATGATAGTTTCAAGCATTTTCCCCACTACAGATGTTAAACTAACTGGCCTATAGTTACCTGCCTTTTGTCTGCCCCCTTTTTTAAACAGAGGCGTTACATTAGCTGCTTTCCAATCCGCTGGTACCTCTCCAGAGTCCAGAAAACTTTGGTAGCTTATAACGAATGCATCTGCTATAACTTCCGCCATCTCTTTTAATACCCTGGGAGGCATTTCATCAGGACCAGGGGACTTGTCTACCTTGAGTCCCATTAGCCTGTCCAGCACTACCCCCCTAGTGATAGTAATTGTCTCAAGGTCCTCCCTTCCCACATTCCTGTGACCAGCAATTTCTGGCATGGTTTCTGTGTCTTCCACTGTGAAGACCGAAGCAAAATAATTGTTTAAGGTCTCAGCTATTTCCACATTTCCCATTATTAAATCCCCCTTCTCATCTTCTAAGGGACCAACATTTACTTTAGTCATTCTTTTCCGTTTTATATATCTGTAAAAGCTTTTTACTATCCGTTTTTATGTTTTGCGTAAGTTTACCGTCGTAATCTATCTTTCCTTTCTTTATTGCTTTCTTAGTCATTCTTTGCTGTCATTTAAAATTTTCCCAATCTTCTAGTTTCCCACTAACCTTAGCCACCTTATTTTTTAATTTAATACTCTCCTTTATTGCAACAAGCTAATCAATTTGGGAAATTGCAACCGGTTGCTTATGCATCCAGAAGTATATCTAAGGCCGAGAAGTATGATCGAAAAAGAAGCGTTAGCATGTGTTTATGGGGTAAAGAAAATGCATCAATATCTGCTCGGGCTCAAATTTGAATTGGAAACCAAATATAACAGGGGGATGGAGGGAAGTAGAATGGGGGCAGAAGCAAAAAATAGGAAGAAGAAAAGTAAAAGTGGAGGGCAGAGAAAACCCACGGCAAAAATCAAAAAGGGGCACATTACAGCAAAATTCTAAAGGGGCAAAGTGTGTTAAAAAAGACAAGCCTGAAGGCTCTGTGCCTGAATGCGAGGAGTATTCATAATAAGGTGGATGAATTAACTGCTCAGGCAGCAATTAATGAACATGAAATAATTGGCATCACGGAGACATGGCTCCAGATGAGCAAGGCTGGGAGCTCAACATCCAGGGGTATTCAACATTCAGGAAGGATAGACAGAAAGGAAAAGGAGTTGGGGTAGCGTTGCTGGTTAAAGAGGAAATTAACGCAATGGTAAGGGAAGACATTGTGGAATCTGGACGGGTGGAGCTGCGGAATACCAAAGGACAGAAAACGCTAGTGGGAGTTGTGTACAGACCACCAAACAGTAGTAATGAGGTTGCGGACAGCATCAAACAAGAATTTAGGGATGCGTGCAATAAAGGTACAGCAGTTATCACGGGCGACTTTAATCTACATATTGATTGGGCTAACCAAACTGGTAGCAATGCAGTGGAGGAGGATTGTCTGGATGGTTTTCTAGACCAATATGTCGAGGAACCAACTGGAGGGCTGGCCATCCGAGACTGGGTGATGTGTAATGAGAAAGGACTAATTAGCAATCTTGTTGTGCGAGGCCCCTTGGGGAAGAGTGACCATAATATGGTAGAATTCTTTATTAAGATGGAGAGTGATACAGTTAATTCAGAGACTAGGGTCCTGAACTTGAGGAACGGCAACTTCGATGGTATGAGGCGTGAATTGGCTTGAATAGACTGGCAAATGACACTTAAAGGGTTGACGGTGGAGAGGCAAAGGCAAACATTTAAAGATCACATAGATGAATTTGAATAATTGTACATCCCTGTCTGGAGTAAAAATAAAACAGGGAAGGTGGCTCAATCGTGGATAACAAGGGAAATTAAGGATAGTGTTAAATCCAAAAAGAGGCATATAAATTGGCCAGAAAAATAAGCAAACCTGAGGATTGGGAGAAATTTAGAATTCAGCAGAGGAGGACAAAGGGTTTAATTAGGAGGGGGAAAATAGAGTACGAGATGAAGCTTGCTGGGAACATAAAAAGTGACTGCAAAAGCTTCTATAGATATGTGGAGAAAAAGATTAGTGAAGACAAACATAGGTCCCTTGCAGTCAGATTCAGGTGAATTTATAATGAGGAACAAAGAAATGGCAGACCAGTTGAACAAATACTTTGGTTCTGTCTTCACGAAGGAAAACACAAATAACCTTCCAGAAATACTAGGGGACCAAGGGTCTAGTGAAAAGGAGGAACTGAAGGAAATCCTTATTCGGCGGGAAATTGTGTTCGGGAAATTGATGGGATTGAAGGCCGATTAATCCCCGGGGCCTGATAGTCTATATCCCAGAGTACTTAAGGAAGTGGCCCTAGAAATAGTGGATGCATTGGTGATCATTTTCCAACAGTCTATTAACTCTGGATCAGTTCCTATGAACTGGAGATTAACTAATGTAAAACCACTTTTTAAAAAAAGGAGAGAGAGAGAAAACGGGTAATTATAGACCGGTTAGCCTGACATCAGTAGTGGGGAAAATGTTGGAATCAATTATTAAAGATGAAATAGCAGCACATTTGGAAAGCAGTGACAGCATCAGTCCAAGTCAGCATGGATTTATGAAAGGGAAATCATGCTTGACAAATCTTCTGGAATTTTTTGAGGATGTAACTAGTAGAGTGGACAAGGGAGAATCAGTGGATGTGGTGTATTTGGACTTTCAAAAGATTTTTGACAAGGTCCCACACAAGAGATTGGTGTGCAAAATTAAAGCACATGGTATTGGGGGTAATATACGTGGATAGATAATTGGTTGGCAGACACGAAGCAGAGTGTCGGGATAAACGGGTCCTTTTCAGAATGGCAGGCAGTGACTAGTGGGGTGCCGCAGGGCTCAGTGCTGGGACCCCAGCTATTTACAATATACATTAATGATTTAAATGAAAGAATTGAGTGTAATATCTCCAAGTTTGCAGATGACACTAAGCTGGGTGGCGGTGTGAGCTGTGAGGAGGACGCTAAGAGACTGCAGGGTGACTTGGACAGGTTAGGTGAGTGGGCAAATGCATGGCAGATGCAGACTAATGTGGATAAATGTGAGGTTATCCACTTTGGGGGCAAAAACACCAAGGCAGAATATTATCTGAATGGTGGCAGATTAGAAAAAGGAGAGGTGCAATGAGACCTGGGTGTCATGGTACACCAGTCATTGAAAGTTGGCATGCAGGTACAGCAGGCGGTGAAGAAGGCAAAGGGTATGTTGACCTTCATAGCTAGGGGATTTGAGTATAGGAGCAAGGAGGTCTTACTGCAGTTGTATAGGGCCTTGGTGAGGCCTCACCTGGAATAGTGTGTTCCGTTTTGATCTTCTAATCTGAGGAAGGACGTTCTTGCTATTGAGGGAGTGCAGCTAAGGTTAACCAGACTGATTCCCGGGATGGCAGGACTGACATATGAGGAGAGACTGGATCAACTGGGCCTGTATTCACTGGAGTTTAGAAGGATGAGACGGAATCTCATAGAAACATATAAAATTCTGACGGGACTGAACAGGTTAGATGCAGTAAGAATGTTCCCGATGTTGGGGAAGTCCAGAACCAGGGGACACAGTCTAAGGATAAGGGGTAAGCCATTTAGGACTGAGATGAGGAGAAACTTCTTCACTCAGAGTTGTTAACCTGTGGAATTCTCTACCGCAGAGAGTTGTTGATGCCAGTTCATTGGATATATTCAAGAGGGAGTTAGATATGGCCCTTATGACTAAAGGGATCAAGGGGTATGGAGAGAAAGCGGGAAAGGGGTACTGAGGGAATGATCAGCCATGATCTTATTAAATGGTGGTGCAGGCTCGAAGGGCCGAATGACCTACTCCTTTTTCTATGTTTCTATAAGCCGCTTATATCACTCTTCTCTAAAAGCAAGGGGATAAATACCAATGCATCGGCCCGCATCCAGGATGGGCGCTCACGTTGTCCACATACAACTGCGCCATCCGCCACAGGCCAGGCACAGAAAACTGTGCCGATGCTCTCAGCAGGCTGCCACTGTCCACCACAGGGGTGGAGATGGCACAGTGTGCAGATTTAATCATGGTAATGGAAGCATTCAAGAGTGATTAATCACCTGTCACCGCCTGACAGATTAGAACCTGGACGAGCCAGGACCCCTTACTGTCCTTAGTAAAAAACTGTGTGCTCCACGGGAGTTGGTCTAGTGTCCCGTTAGAGATGCAGGAAGAAATAAAGCCGTACCAGCGGCGCAAAAATGAAATGTCTATACAGGCAGACTGCCTCCTATGGGGTAATCGGGTAGTGGTGCCAAAAAAAGGCAGGGACACTTTCATCAGCATCCATCCAGGCATCGTAATGATGAAAGCGATAGCCAGATCCCACGTGGTATCGATGCAGACTTAGAGTTCTGCGTGCACAAATGCAATACATGTTCACAGTTAAGCAATGCACCCAGGGAGGTGACACTAAGTTTATGTTCCTGGTCCTCCAAACCGTGGTCCAGGGTCCATGTCGACTATGCAGGCGCATTCTTGGGAAAAATGTTCTTAGTGGTTGTAGATGCGTACTCCAAATGGATTGAATGTGTGATAATGTCGACAAGCACATCCGCTGCCACCATTGAAAGCCTATGGGCCATGTTTGCCACGCACGGCCTGCCTGATGTCCTTATTGGTGATAATGAGCCGTGCTTTACCAGTGCCGAGTTCAAGGAGTTCATGACCTGCAATGGGATCAAACAGGTCACATCTGCCCCGTTTAAACCAGCATCCAATGGTCAGGCAGAACGAGCAGTTCAAGCAATCAAGCAGAGCTTGAAAAGGGTAACTGAAGGCTCACTGCAGACTCGCTTATCCCGAGTCCTGCTCAGTTACCGCACAAGACCCTGCTCGCTCCCTGGGGTTCCTCCCACTGAACTGCTCATGAAAAGGGCACTTAAGACAAGGCTCTCGTTAGTCCACCCTGATCTACACGAACAGGTAGAGAGCAGGCGGCTTCAACAGAATACATATCATGATCGTGCAAATGTGTCACGTGAAATTGCGATAAATGATCCTGTACTTGTGTTGAACTATGGACAAGGTCCCAAGTGGCTTCTTGGTACTGTTTTGGCCAAAGAGGGGAGTAGGGTGTTTGTGGTCAAACTCTCAAATGGTCTCACCTGCAGGAAACACTTGGACCAAACCAAACTCAGATTTACGGACTATCCAGAACAACCCACAATAGACACCTTTTTCAACACTCCAACACACACACAAGTGGCAACCGACCCAGCGATTGACCACGAAACAGAACCCATCACCAGCAGCAGCCCAGCAGGACTCACCACCCCCAGTAGCCCAGCGAGGGCCCAAGAAACGACTCACCAAGAAGAGCATTTGCACCGAGACGATCAACCAGGGAAAGGAATGCCCCAGATTGATTCACATTGTGAATAGTTACACTATTGACATTGGGGGCGGGGGGCGGTGGGAGTGTTGTTATGTATGTAAATCTGTAAATACCATGTCTAACCACCAGAGGACTTATCCCCTGTAGTCCCAAGGGATCCCACAATCCCTTGGGAGCATCTGTATATAAGGAGGCCTCACAGGCTGGAGAGGCACTCAGATCTGTAATAAAGGACAACGGTCACACCTTACTTTGAGCTTGCAGTATCTAGTCTGACTCTATATTCAAGACATAACAATTACCATCGCCGAATCCCTCACGATCAACATCCCGGGGTCGCCACTGACCAGAAACTTAACTGGACCAGTCACAAATACTGTGGCTACAAGAGCAGGTCAGAGGCTGGGTATTCTGCAGTGAGTGCCTCACCTCCCGACTCCCCAAAGCCTTTCCACCATCTAAAAGGCACAAGTCAGGAGTGTGATGGATACTTTCCATTTGCCTCGATGAGTGGAGCTCAACAACACTCAAGAAGCTCAACACCAACCAGGACAAAGCAGGCCACTTGATTAGCACTCCATCCACCACCAGCGCACCATGGCGGCAGTGTGTATTATCTGCAAGATACACTGCAGCAACTTGTCACGGCTTGCTCAATAACACAGCCCAAACCCACGACCTCTACCACTGAGAAGGACAAGGGCAGCAGATGCATGGGAACACCACCACCTGCAAGTTTCCCTCCAAGTTACATACTATCCTGGCTTGGAAATATAACGCCGTTCCTTCATCATTGCTGGGTCAAAATCCTGGAACTCCCTCCCTAACAGCACTGTAGGAGTACCTTCACCACAAGGACGACTGCGGTTCAAGAAGGTGGCTCACCACCACCTTCTCAAGGGCAATTAGGGATGGGTAATAAATGCTGGTCTTGCCAGCGATGCTCACATCCCAGGAACAAATGTTTTAAAAGTACCGAGTTGCTATTTTGCTCTTTGTATATTTATACAAATACATGAGTCTATTTTTAATATATGCATTAGTACACCCATTGTAATGTTAGTTTACAATAACACAATACCACCCTTAGTAACCTAATAAATTGTTGCTTTATGCAGTAACTTTTTCATTCCTTCACTGTTTTTCCTGAGATTTAGTAAAAATAAAAAAAGTAATTATGATCTGTCTAACCAGACACCAGACTAAATTTTTGTGGGTTCTGAGCATTCCAGACATTTTTCCACTTAATATCAAGTTTGTTTTTACCAAATCTTGGACCAATTCTCAGAGTTTTGGATAAACACCTCACATTTTAATAACCCTGAAGGCACAAATGACTTTCAAAACCTGTTATGGGAAGAGAAAGGTTTCAACCTCATTTCAGAAAAAAATACAGCTATTACGGTAGACAAAAGTGGCTTCATTTAATTAATTTTGTAACGAATAAGTATTTACATACCTTAAAATTCCAATTTAAATATGGACGCGTTTATTTGTACAGTAAAAATGGCCGCCCTTTGTCTTTGATTGGTCCCCTTGGAGGATCAGCCACACTCTGAAGTTTCTCTGGAATGTGTAACTGGAACCGCCCATCCCAAGTTCTCACTGACTTCGCAAATTGTAACTCGATCCACTTTGACTTCCAGAAGCCACAGAGGATAGATCTCCCCAGAAGCCACCAAGTGCCAGCCGAAGTTCCTTACCCCAGCGCAAGTGCTGCCTCCCTCAGCCAAAGACCCTTGCCCCCCAACACAAGTGCTGCCTCCCGCAGCCAAAGCCCCTTACCCCCCCCAACACAAGTGCATACATCCCCCAACCGAAGTCCCTTAGCCTAATACGTGCTGCCTTCCCCAGCTGAAGTGCCTTACCTCAGCGCAAGTGCATCCCTCCCCCAACCGAAGTCCCTTACCCCAGTACATGCTGCCTTCCCCAGCCGAAGTGCCTTACCCTAGCGCAGGTGCTGCACACCCCAGCCGAAGTCCATCCTTACACCAGCGCAAGACCGTACTCTCTATCCACCCCCGCCCCCCCATAGATGGGGCATTGTGTACGGATTGTAAACAGGTATATTGGGTACGAAGTGAATAGTGACAGTGTAGTGACTTCTGGATTTCATCCACTCCAAAGATGTCCCTTGTAAGGGGTTGTAAGAACGTGATCCATCTTCCAGAGTTCCCTCCCATTCCCCACACCCCCCTCCCCCCCCCCCACACCCACCCAGTCTCTCTCTCTCTCTCCCTTGTACATTAATGATTTGGACGAGGGGATTAAATGTAGTATCTCCAAATTTGCGGATGACACTAAGTTGGGAGGCAGTGTGAGCTGCGAGGAGGATTCTATGAGGCTGCAGAGTGACTTGGATAGGTTAGGTGAGTGGGCAAATGCATGGCAGATGAAGTATAATGTGGATAAATGTGAGGTTATCCACTTTGGTGGTAAAAACAGAGAAACAGACTATTATCTGAATGGTGACAGATTAGGAAAAGGGGAGGTGCAAAGAGACCTGGGTGTCATGGTACATCAGTCATTGAAGGTTGGCATGCAGGTGCAGCAGGCGGTTAAGAATGCAAATGGCATGTTTGCCTTCATAGCGAGGGGATTTGAGTACAGGGGCAGGGAGGTGTTACTACAGTTGTGCAGGGCCTTGGTATTGTGTACAGTTTTGGTCTCCTAACTTGAGGAAGGACATTCTTGCTATTGAGGGAGTGCAGCGAAGGTTCATCAGACTGATTCCCGGGATGGTGGGACTGACATATCAATAAAGACTGAATCAACTGGGCTTATATTCACTGGAGTTCAGAAGAATGAGAGGGGACCTCATAGAAACGTTTAAAATTCTGACGGGTTTAGACAGGTTAGATGCAGGAAGAATGTTCCCAATGTTGGGGAAGTCCAGAACCAGGGGTCACAGTCTCAGGATAAGGGGTCAGCCATTTAGGACCGAGATGAGGAGAAACTTCTTCACCCAGAGAGTGGTGAACCTGTGGAATTCTCTACCACAGGAAGTTGTTGAGGCCAATTCACTAAATATATTTAAAAAGGTGTTAGATGTAGTCCTTACTACTAGGGGGATCAAGGGATATGGTGAGAAAGCAGGAAAGGGTTACTGAAGTTGCATGTTCAGCCATGAACTCATTGAATGGTGGTGCAGGCTCGAAGGGCCGAATGGCCTACTCCTGCACCTATTTTCTATGTTTCCCCATCCCATCCCACCACGCACTCTCTTCCCGCCCCCATCCCACGCACTCTCTTCCCACCCCCACGTTTTCTCTCCCCACCCGCCCCCCGTGCTCTCGCTTCCCCCTCCCCCCATGCGCTCTCTCTTCCCCCTCCCCCCACGCGCTCTCTCTCCCCGCCCCCCAAACTCTCTCTCTCCCCGACCCCCACGCTCTCTCTCACTCCCCCCGACCCCCACGCTCTCTCTCTCTCTCCACGACCCCCACGCTCTCTCTCTCTCCACGACCCCCACGCTCTCTCTCTCCCCACGACCCCACGCTCTCTCTCTCCCCGACCCCCACGCTCTCTCTCTCTCCCCGCCCCCCACGCTCTCTCTTCCTCAGCCAGCGCTCGCTCTCTCCCCCCTCCCCCGCGCTCGCTCTCTCCCCCCTCCCCCGCGCTCGTTCTCTCTCCCCTCCCCCGCGCTCGCTCTCTCCCCCCTCCCCCGCGCTCGCTCTCTCCCCCCTCCCCCGCGCTCGCTCTCTCCCCCCTCCCCCGCGCTCGCTCTCTTCCCCCACCCCACGCACGTCGCTCTCCCCCCCCCCCCCCACCCCACGCGCTCGCTCTCCCCCCCCCACCCGTTCGCTCTACCCCCCACCCCACGCGCTCGCTCGCTCTCCCCCACCCCGCGCGCTCGCTCTCTCCCCCCCACCCCGCGCGCTCGCTCTCCCCCCCCACCCCGCGCGCTAGCTCTCCCCCCCCACCCCGCGCGCTCGCTCTCTCCACTCACCCCGCGCGCTCGCTCTCTCTCCCCCACCCCACGCGCTCGCTCTCTCCCCCACCCCCCGCGCTCGCTCTCTCCCCCACCCCACGCGCTCGCTCTCTCCCCCACCCCACGCGCTCGCTCTCTCCCCCCACCCCACGCGCTCGCTCTCTCCCCCACCCCCGCGCTCGCTCTCTCCCCCACCCCACGCGCTCGCTCTCTCCCCCACCCCACGCGCTCGCTCTCTCCCCCCACCCCACGCGCTCGCTCTCGCTCTCTCCCCCACCACCCCAGCTCTCGCTCTCTCCCCCACC
>NW_027254742.1:175000-185000 GCF_044704955.1 Pristiophorus japonicus | reverse complement strand
AGATTTCCCTCACCCAGGGGCTTGCATCTGTGACAGACAGCGTCCTTTGTTGCGCAAAGACGGAGGGCCGTTGGAAACTAGTCTGTCCTGAGAGCCGGGCACGGGTACAAGCGGGGCTGCTGGCTCCCAGAGTACGATTTCAGCAAAACACCAAAGAGTTTGAAAAGTACAACAAAAGACTTTGTCAAAATTGTTCCAAGTCTCGCACACCGGTCATTTTGTGACTTTCCAAGTGCTCTTTTCAAAGGTCTCTTTCCTGAGATTGAGCACCTTTCAGCAAAGCATCACTTTTCGGGCGCTTTCAAAGTGTACCCGCTGTCGTAAAAATGTTCTGAAAATCGTGTTCCCGAAAATCTCCGGGCACCCCGCCAACCCCCAAGGACAGAAATGACAAGTGTCAAGTTGGCGGGGCGTCGGGCCACCTGCTGCCGGCCATGAGCATCCAAATCCCCGCAAAAGGGGCATTTTCATTTCTTCATCGGGACTTCCGGCAATTTCCAAGGTTCAACTCATTAACGTTGTTCGCAGACACTTGCCAGAAAATGCAAGTGGCCACTTTGCCGGGCCGACTCGCTTGCCCAAGCGGGAAACCATCAACCGAAGGCCCGGTAAGGCGGCCGAATCTGACCTCATAGACTTCCACACAACGGGACTTTTGACTTTCCCGGCCGCGGGTGGCCTCCACCCGGCCTCAGCCATCAGCCCTGCCTGCCTCCAGCCGCCTTCTGGTTAATGAGTTATCCAGCCTGGCACTTCGGTTGCGCCAGCGAGACCAAGTCTCGGCTTTGGTTAATGATTTGAGCCGAACCGACCTGCCCCCCGCCACCGCGGGCTGAACTCGGCAAGGTCTGCCGATTTCCCGACTCCTTTCGGGGCCTAATCGGGTCGCGCGAGCCGCCTGGCGCGATCGGGGCCCATGCCCCGGCCTCTGCCAGGCCTCGGGCAGCCGCTTTTGAAGCCCGACCAAAAACCCGAAAAATGGGCAAAAAGGGAATAAATTCCCGCCCAAAAAGGGTGAATAGTCGGTTGGGCGGCAGCCCTGGTCGGTCTCTGCAGACCTGGAGGCTCGAGACGTTTGTTTGGAAAACTCACCAAGTCTCGATTCTGCCACCTCCTACCTCTGTGCAGATACCCCGCCAACCCCCAAGGACAGAAATGACAAGTGTCAAGTTGGCGGGGCGTCGGGCCACCTGCTGCCGGCCATGAGCATCCAAATCCCCGCAAAAGGGGCATTTTCATTTCTTCATCGGGACTTCCGGCAATTTCCAAGGTTCAACTCATTAACGTTGTTCGCAGACACTTGCCAGAAAATGCAAGTGGCCACTTTGCCGGGCCGACTCGCTTGCCCAAGCGGGAAACCATCAACCGAAGGCCCGGTAAGGCGGCCGAATCTGACCTCATAGACTTCCACACAACGGGACTTTTGACTTTCCCGGCCGCGGGTGGCCTCCACCCGGCCTCAGCCATCAGCCCTGCCTGCCTCCAGCCGCCTTCTGGTTAATGAGTTATCCAGCCTGGCACTTCGGTTGCGCCAGCGAGACCAAGTCTCGGCTTTGGTTAATGATTTGAGCCGAACCGACCTGCCCCCCGCCCCCCCCGGGCTGAACTCGGGCAGGTCTGCCGATTTCCCGACTCCTTTCGGGGCCTAATCGGGTCGCGCGAGCCGCCTGGCGCGATCGGGGACCATGCCCCGGCCTCTGCCAGGCCTCGGGCAGCCGCTTTTGAAGCCCGACCAAAAACCCGAAAAATGGGCAAAAAGGGAATAAATTCCCGCCCAAAAAGGGTGAATAGTCGGTTGGGCGGCAGCCCTGGTCGGTCTCTGCAGACCTGGAGGCTCGAGACGTTTGTTTGGAAAACTCACCAAGTCTCGATTCTGCCACCTCCTACCTCTGTGCAGATACCCCGCCAACCCCCAAGGACAGAAATGACAAGTGTCAAGTTGGCGGGGCGTCGGGCCACCTGCTGCCGGCCATGAGCATCCAAATCCCCGCAAAAGGGGCATTTTCATTTCTTCATCGGGACTTCCGACAATTGCCGAGGTTCAACTCATTAACGTTGTTCGCAGACACTTGCCAGAAAATGCAAGTGGCCACTTTGCCGGGCCGACTCGCTTGCCCAAGCGGGAAACCATCAACCGAAGGCCCGGTAAGGCGGCCGAATCTGACCTCATAGACTTCCACACAACGGGACTTTTGACTTTCCCGGCCGCGGGTGGCCTCCACCCGGCCTCAGCCATCAGCCCTGCCTGCCTCCAGCCGCCTTCTGGTTAATGAGTTATCCAGCCTGGCACTTCGGTTGCGCCAGCGAGACCAAGTCTCGGCTTTGGTTAATGATTTGAGCCGAACCGACCTGCCCCCCGCCACCGCGGGCTGAACTCGGCAAGGTCTGCCGATTTCCCGACTCCTTTCGGGGCCTAATCGGGTCGCGCGAGCCGCCTGGCGCGATCGGGGCCCATGCCCCGGCCTCTGCCAGGCCTCGGGCAGCCGCTTTTGAAGCCCGACCAAAAACCCGAAAAATGGGCAAAAAGGGAATAAATTCCCGCCCAAAAAGGGTGAATAGTCGGTTGGGCGGCAGCCCTGGTCGGTCTCTGCAGACCTGGAGGCTCGAGACGTTTGTTTGGAAAACTCACCAAGTCTCGATTCTGCCACCTCCTACCTCTGTGCAGATACCCCGCCAACCCCCAAGGACAGAAATGACAAGTGTCAAGTTGGCGGGGCGTCGGGCCACCTGCTGCCGGCCATGAGCATCCAAATCCCCGCAAAAGGGGCATTTTCATTTCTTCATCGGGACTTCCGGCAATTTCCAAGGTTCAACTCATTAACGTTGTTCGCAGACACTTGCCAGAAAATGCAAGTGGCCACTTTGCCGGGCCGACTCGCTTGCCCAAGCGGGAAACCATCAACCGAAGGCCCGGTAAGGCGGCCGAATCTGACCTCATAGACTTCCACACAACGGGACTTTTGACTTTCCCGGCCGCGGGTGGCCTCCACCCGGCCTCAGCCATCAGCCCTGCCTGCCTCCAGCCGCCTTCTGGTTAATGAGTTATCCAGCCTGGCACTTCGGTTGCGCCAGCGAGACCAAGTCTCGGCTTTGGTTAATGATTTGAGCCGAACCGACCTGCCCCCCGCCCCCCCCGGGCTGAACTCGGGCAGGTCTGCCGATTTCCCGACTCCTTTCGGGGCCTAATCGGGTCGCGCGAGCCGCCTGGCGCGATCGGGGACCATGCCCCGGCCTCTGCCAGGCCTCGGGCAGCCGCTTTTGAAGCCCGACCAAAAACCCGAAAAATGGGCAAAAAGGGAATAAATTCCCGCCCAAAAAGGGTGAATAGTCGGTTGGGCGGCAGCCCTGGTCGGTCTCTGCAGACCTGGAGGCTCGAGACGTTTGTTTGGAAAACTCACCAAGTCTCGATTCTGCCACCTCCTACCTCTGTGCAGATACCCCGCCAACCCCCAAGGACAGAAATGACAAGTGTCAAGTTGGCGGGGCGTCGGGCCACCTGCTGCCGGCCATGAGCATCCAAATCCCCGCAAAAGGGGCATTTTCATTTCTTCATCGGGACTTCCGGCAATTTCCGAGGTTCAACTCATTAACGTTGTTCGCAGACACTTGCCAGAAAATGCAAGTGGCCACTATGCCGGGCCGACTCGCTTGCCCAAGCGGGAAACCATCAACCGAAGGCCCGGTAAGGCGGCCGAATCTGACCTCATAGACTTCCACACAACGGGACTTTTGACTTTCCCGGCCGCGGGTGGCCTCCACCCGGCCTCAGCCATCAGCCCTGCCTGCCTCCAGCCGCCTTCTGGTTAATGAGTTATCCAGCCTGGCACTTCGGTTGCGCCAGCGAGACCAAGTCTCGGCTTTGGTTAATGAT
This sequence comes from Pristiophorus japonicus, assembly GCF_044704955.1. NCBI lineage: Eukaryota > Metazoa > Chordata > Chondrichthyes > Pristiophoridae > Pristiophorus > Pristiophorus japonicus. The sequence goes on along the minus strand of NW_027254742.1, from coordinate 181,129 downwards.
TTGAGCCGAACCGACCTGCCCCCCGCCACCGCGGGCTGAACTCGGCAAGGTCTGCCGATTTCCCGACTCCTTTCGGGGCCTAATCGGGTCGCGCGAGCCCCGCCTGGCGCGATCGGGGCCCATGCCCCGGCCTCTGCCAGGCCTCGGGCAGCCGCTTTTGAAGCCCGACCAAAAACCCGAAAAATGGGCAAAAAGGGAATAAATTCCCGCCCAAAAAGGGTGAATAGTCGGTTGGGCGGCAGCCCTGGTCGGTCTCTGCAGACCTGGAGGCTCGAGACGTTTGTTTGGAAAACTCACCAAGTCTCGATTCTGCCACCTCCTACCTCTGTGCAGATACCCCGCCAACCCCCAAGGACAGAAATGACAAGTGTCAAGTTGGCGGGGCGTCGGGCCACCTGCTGCCGGCCATGAGCATCCAAATCCCCGCAAAAGGGGCATTTTCATTTCTTCATCGGGACTTCCGGCAATTTCCAAGGTTCAACTCATTAACGTTGTTCGCAGACACTTGCCAGAAAATGCAAGTGGCCACTTTGCCGGGCCGACTCGCTTGCCCAAGCGGGAAACCATCAACCGAAGGCCCGGTAAGGCGGCCGAATCTGACCTCATAGACTTCCACACAACGGACTTTTGACTTTCCCGGCCGCGGGTGGCCTCCACCCGGCCTCAGCCATCAGCCCTGCCTGCCTCCAGCCGCCTTCTGGTTAATGAGTTATCCAGCCTGGCACTTCGGTTGCGCCAGCGAGACCAAGTCTCGGCTTTGGTTAATGATTTGAGCCGAACCGACCTGCCCCCCGCCCCCCCGGGCTGAACTCGGGCAGGTCTGCCGATTTCCCGACTCCTTTCGGGGCCTAATCGGGTCGCGCGAGCCGCCTGGCGCGATCGGGGACCATGCCCCGGCCTCTGCCAGGCCTCGGGCAGCCGCTTTTGAAGCCCGACCAAAAACCCGAAAAATGGGCAAAAAGGGAATAAATTCCCGCCCAAAAAGGGTGAATAGTCGGTTGGGCGGCAGCCCTGGTCGGTCTCTGCAGACCTGGAGGCTCGAGACGTTTGTTTGGAAAACTCACCAAGTCTCGATTCTGCCACCTCCTACCTCTGTGCAGATACCCCGCCAACCCCCAAGGACAGAAATGACAAGTGTCAAGTTGGCGGGGCGTCGGGCCACCTGCTGCCGGCCATGAGCATCCAAATCCCCGCAAAAGGGGCATTTTCATTTCTTCATCGGGACTTCCGACAATTGCCGAGGTTCAACTCATTAACGTTGTTCGCAGACACTTGCCAGAAAATGCAAGTGGCCACTTTGCCGGGCCGACTCGCTTGCCCAAGCGGGAAACCATCAACCGAAGGCCCGGTAAGGCGGCCGAATCTGACCTCATAGACTTCCACACAACGGGACTTTTGACTTTCCCGGCCGCGGGTGGCCTCCACCCGGCCTCAGCCATCAGCCCTGCCTGCCTCCAGCCGCCTTCTGGTTAATGAGTTATCCAGCCTGGCACTTCGGTTGCGCCAGCGAGACCAAGTCTCGGCTTTGGTTAATGATTTGAGCCGAACCGACCTGCCCCCCGCCACCGCGGGCTGAACTCGGCAAGGTCTGCCGATTTCCCGACTCCTTTCGGGGCCTAATCGGGTCGCGCGAGCCGCCTGGCGCGATCGGGGCCCATGCCCCGGCCTCTGCCAGGCCTCGGGCAGCCGCTTTTGAAGCCCGACCAAAAACCCGAAAAATGGGCAAAAAGGGAATAAATTCCCGCCCAAAAAGGGTGAATAGTCGGTTGGGCGGCAGCCCTGGTCGGTCTCTGCAGACCTGGAGGCTCGAGACGTTTGTTTGGAAAACTCACCAAGTCTCGATTCTGCCACCTCCTACCTCTGTGCAGATACCCCGCCAACCCCCAAGGACAGAAATGACAAGTGTCAAGTTGGCGGGGCGTCGGGCCACCTGCTGCCGGCCATGAGCATCCAAATCCCCGCAAAAGGGGCATTTTCATTTCTTCATCGGGACTTCCGGCAATTTCCAAGGTTCAACTCATTAACGTTGTTCGCAGACACTTGCCAGAAAATGCAAGTGGCCACTTTGCCGGGCCGACTCGCTTGCCCAAGCGGGAAACCATCAACCGAAGGCCCGGTAAGGCGGCCGAATCTGACCTCATAGACTTCCACACACGGGACTTTTGACTTTCCCGGCCGCGGGTGGCCTCCACCCGGCCTCAGCCATCAGCCCTGCCTGCCTCCAGCCGCCTTCTGGTTAATGAGTTATCCAGCCTGGCACTTCGGTTGCGCCAGCGAGACCAAGTCTCGGCTTTGGTTAATGATTTGAGCCGAACCGACCTGCCCCCCGCCCCCCCCGGGCTGAACTCGGGCAGGTCTGCCGATTTCCCGACTCCTTTCGGGGCCTAATCGGGTCGCGCGAGCCGCCTGGCGCGATCGGGGACCATGCCCCGGCCTCTGCCAGGCCTCGGGCAGCCGCTTTTGAAGCCCGACCAAAACCCGAAAAATGGGCAAAAAGGGAATAAATTCCCGCCCAAAAAGGGTGAATAGTCGGTTGGGCGGCAGCCCTGGTCGGTCTCTGCAGACCTGGAGGCTCGAGACGTTTGTTTGGAAAACTCACCAAGTCTCGATTCTGCCACCTCCTACCTCTGTGCAGATACCCCGCCAACCCCCAAGGACAGAAATGACAAGTGTCAAGTTGGCGGGGCGTCGGGCCACCTGCTGCCGGCCATGAGCATCCAAATCCCCGCAAAAGGGGCATTTTCATTTCTTCATCGGGACTTCCGGCAATTTCCGAGGTTCAACTCATTAACGTTGTTCGCAGACACTTGCCAGAAAATGCAAGTGGCCACTTTGCCGGGCCGACTCGCTTGCCCAAGCGGGAAACCATCAACCGAAGGCCCGGTAAGGCGGCCGAATCTGACCTCATAGACTTCCACACAACGGGACTTTTGACTTTCCCGGCCGCGGGTGGCCTCCACCCGGCCTCAGCCATCAGCCCTGCCTGCCTCCAGCCGCCTTCTGGTTAATGAGTTATCCAGCCTGGCACTTCGGTTGCGCCAGCGAGACCAAGTCTCGGCTTTGGTTAATGATTTGAGCCGAACCGACCTGCCCCCCGCCTCCCCCGGGCTGAACTCGGGCAGGTCTGCCGATTTCCCGACTCCTTTCGGGGCCTAATCGGGTCGCGCGAGCCGCCTGGCGCGACCGGGGACATGCCCCGGCCTCTGCCAGGCCTCGGGCTGCCGTTTTTGAAGCCCGACCAAAAACCCGAAAAATGGACAAAAATGGAAAAAATTCCCGCCCAAAAAGGGTGAATAGTCGGTTGGGCGGCAGCCCTGGTCGGTCTCTGCAGACCTGGAGGCTCGAGACGTTTGTTTGGAAAACTCACCAAGTCTCGATTCTGCCACCTCCTACCTCTGTGCAGATACCCCGCCAACCCCCAAGGACAGAAATGACAAGTGTCAAGTTGGCGGGGCGTCGGGCCACCTGCTGCCGGCCATGAGCATCCAAATCCCCGCAAAAGGGGCATTTTCATTTCTTCATCGGGACTTCCGGCAATTTCCAAGGTTCAACTCATTAACGTTGTTCGCAGACACTTGCCAGAAAATGCAAGTGGCCACTTTGCCGGGCCGACTCGCTTGCCCAAGCGGGAAACCATCAACCGAAGGCCCGGTAAGGCGGCCGAATCTGACCTCATAGACTTCCACACAACGGGACTTTTGACTTTCCCGGCCGCGGGTGGCCTCCACCCGGCCTCAGCCATCAGCCCTGCCTGCCTCCAGCCGCCTTCTGGTTAATGAGTTATCCAGCCTGGCACTTCGGTTGCGCCAGCGAGACCAAGTCTCGGCTTTGGTTAATGATTTGAGCCGAACCGACCTACCCCCCGCCCCCGCGGGCTGAACTCGGGCAGGTCTGCCGATTTCCCGACTCCTTTCGGGGCCTAATCGCGTCGCGCGAGCCGCCTGGCGCGATCGGGGACCATGCCCCGGCACCTGCCAGGCCTCGGGCAGCCGCTTTTGAAGCCCGACCAAAAACCCGAAAAATGGGCAAAAAGGGAATAAATTCCCGCCCAAAAAGGGTGAATAGTCGGTTGGGCGGCAGCCCTGGTCGGTCTCTGCAGACCTGGAGGCTCGAGACGTTTGTTTGGAAAACTCACCAAGTCTCGATTCTGCCACCTCCTACCTCTGTGCAGATACCCCGCCAACCCCCAAGGACAGAAATGACAAGTGTCAAGTTGGCGGGGCGTCGGGCCACCTGCTGCCGGCCATGAGCATCCAAATCCCCGCAAAAGGGGCATTTTCATTTCTTCATCGGGACTTCCGGCAATTGCCGAGGTTCAACTCATTAACGTTGTTCGCAGACACTTGCCAGAAAATGCAAGTGGCCACTTTGCCGGGCCGACTCGCTTGCCCAAGCGGGAAACCATCAACCGCAGGCCCGGTAAGGCGGCCGAATCTGACCTCATAGACTTCCACACAACGGGACTTTTGACTTTCCCGGCCGCGGGTGGCCTCCACCCGGCCTCAGCCATCAGCCCTGCCTGCCTCCAGCCGCCTTCTGGTTAATGAGTTATCCAGCCTGGCACTTCGGTTGCGCCAGCGAGACCAAGTCTCGGCTTTGGTTAATGATTTGAGCCGAACCGACCTGCCCCCCGCCTCCCCCGGGCTGAACTCGGGCAGGTCTGCCGATTTCCCGACTCCTTTCGGGGCCTAATCGGGTCGCGCGAGCCGCCTGGCGCGACCGGGGACATGCCCCGGCCTCTGCCAGGCCTCGGGCTGCCGTTTTTGAAGCCCGACCAAAAACCCGAAAAATGGACAAAAATGGAAAAAATTCCCGCCCAAAAAGGGTGAATAGTCGGTTGGGCGGCAGCCCTGGTCGGTCTCTGCAGACCTGGAGGCTCGAGACGTGACTTTGGAAAACTCACCAATTCTCGATCAGCCACCTCCTACCTCTGTGCAGGTACCCCGCCAACCCCCAAGGACAGAAATGACAAGTGTCAAGTTGGCGGGACGGATTTGACTTCGGTCGCCGAGCCCTGGAACTAATTTCCCGCAAACGGCTTCGGATTTAGCTCCATCCAGACTTCCGGGACGAAACTTGACAGGCCGTATCTCCGCACTCCCGGAGCGCAGCCGCACCGTTCCGGCACCCATCGACGCGGCTGGCCGAGCCCGAGCGAACGCACCCCACGGCGGACGGCTAGGCCTTTCCGATTTTTTCACCCTTTTTCCCGAAAAGATTCCAACTGGCAGGGACATTCGCCCGACGGCTTAAAGACATGCCCTTCTGCCACACTAACGTCCCCGCCTTCGTTTGGCTATGTTGGCTTCGTCATTTCCGTCTTTTATTAAAGATACCATCTTAACACGCCGGTTAACCATTTGCCAGAGTTTTCGGTTAATGGTTTGCCACCTTCAACCCATTTGGTTAACCATTTGCCGCCGACAATTTTCAGTTCATCAGTTGCCACATTCAGACTTTCTTCTCCGGTTGCATTTCGCGGACTTCCAGCGCGCTCGGCTTCGGGTCGGCCCGCAGGAATGTGGTAGCGTTCGATGCCGCTTGCCTTCCTCTTCCCCGCGCCGCGCACCCGACGAGCACAGCTGGCCCACCAGCGGAGATAGCCGTCGGAAAGCGGTCTCCAGCCAACGGCTGCACCTCCGCCGGCCAAAGAGCCGGCCGCACGCCGTCGCTGGCCTCCGGTGCGACCCGTCCGGCCGCAGCGGACGCTCTTTACCCGCGCCAGTTGCCACGTTGCGTCGTCATGTTACTGCCCAAAGACTGCAGCGGATGCCGGTTGCCCGGCGGGCCAAGCGGCCTAGCGACGCCGTGCCTCGTCCATGCGGGAGCGGGCTGACACCGCCGCCTGCGGGGTCGCCGCCGCTTTCCAACGAGGTATGGCCGACAGCGGTCCGACACGGGACGGCGGAGAGATCCGCATTTCGGCCCCGGCCGCATCAGACAGCCAGAACTGGCCGACCGAAGTTTTCCACCCGCCGGCTGGCCGATCAAGCCCGCTTCCGAAGAAAGGCGCTCGGCTTGCAGGCCGCTCCGCCATTCAGCATCCCTGGCTGCCCGGCACAGGTTACAAGATGCACCCCCAATGACGCAGCAGACCATTGTCGCTCAAGCAGCTTCATGCCGCCAGCC
>NW_027254742.1:157500-165000 GCF_044704955.1 Pristiophorus japonicus | reverse complement strand
GCGTCCTTTGTTGCGCAAAGACGGAGGGCCGTTGGAAACTAGTCTGTCCTGAGAGCCGGGCACGGGTACAAGCGGGGCTGCTGGCTCCCAGAGTACGATTTCAGCAAAACACCAAAGAGTTTGAAAAGTACAACAAAAGACTTTGTCAAAATTGTTCCAAGTCTCGCACACCGGTCATTTTGTGACTTTCCAAGTGCTCTTTTCAAAGGTCTCTTTCCTGAGATTGAGCACCTTTCAGCAAAGCATCACTTTTCGGGCGCTTTCAAAGTGTACCCGCTGTCGTAAAAATGTTCTGAAAATCGTGTTCCCGAAAATCTCCGGGCACCCCGCCAACCCCCAAGGACAGAAATGACAAGTGTCAAGTTGGCGGGGCGTCGGGCCACCTGCTGCCGGCCATGAGCATCCAAATCCCCGCAAAAGGGGCATTTTCATTTCTTCATCGGGACTTCCGGCAATTTCCAAGGTTCAACTCATTAACGTTGTTCGCAGACACTTGCCAGAAAATGCAAGTGGCCACTTTGCCGGGCCGACTCGCTTGCCCAAGCGGGAAACCATCAACCGAAGGCCCGGTAAGGCGGCCGAATCTGACCTCATAGACTTCCACACAACGGGACTTTTGACTTTCCCGGCCGCGGGTGGCCTCCACCCGGCCTCAGCCATCAGCCCTGCCTGCCTCCAGCCGCCTTCTGGTTAATGAGTTATCCAGCCTGGCACTTCGGTTGCGCCAGCGAGACCAAGTCTCGGCTTTGGTTAATGATTTGAGCCGAACCGACCTGCCCCCCGCCACCGCGGGCTGAACTCGGCAAGGTCTGCCGATTTCCCGACTCCTTTCGGGGCCTAATCGGGTCGCGCGAGCCGCCTGGCGCGATCGGGGCCCATGCCCCGGCCTCTGCCAGGCCTCGGGCAGCCGCTTTTGAAGCCCGACCAAAAACCCGAAAAATGGGCAAAAAGGGAATAAATTCCCGCCCAAAAAGGGTGAATAGTCGGTTGGGCGGCAGCCCTGGTCGGTCTCTGCAGACCTGGAGGCTCGAGACGTTTGTTTGGAAAACTCACCAAGTCTCGATTCTGCCACCTCCTACCTCTGTGCAGATACCCCGCCAACCCCCAAGGACAGAAATGACAAGTGTCAAGTTGGCGGGGCGTCGGGCCACCTGCTGCCGGCCATGAGCATCCAAATCCCCGCAAAAGGGGCATTTTCATTTCTTCATCGGGACTTCCGGCAATTTCCAAGGTTCAACTCATTAACGTTGTTCGCAGACACTTGCCAGAAAATGCAAGTGGCCACTTTGCCGGGCCGACTCGCTTGCCCAAGCGGGAAACCATCAACCGAAGGCCCGGTAAGGCGGCCGAATCTGACCTCATAGACTTCCACACAACGGGACTTTTGACTTTCCCGGCCGCGGGTGGCCTCCACCCGGCCTCAGCCATCAGCCCTGCCTGCCTCCAGCCGCCTTCTGGTTAATGAGTTATCCAGCCTGGCACTTCGGTTGCGCCAGCGAGACCAAGTCTCGGCTTTGGTTAATGATTTGAGCCGAACCGACCTGCCCCCCGCCCCCCCCGGGCTGAACTCGGGCAGGTCTGCCGATTTCCCGACTCCTTTCGGGGCCTAATCGGGTCGCGCGAGCCGCCTGGCGCGATCGGGGACCATGCCCCGGCCTCTGCCAGGCCTCGGGCAGCCGCTTTTGAAGCCCGACCAAAAACCCGAAAAATGGGCAAAAAGGGAATAAATTCCCGCCCAAAAAGGGTGAATAGTCGGTTGGGCGGCAGCCCTGGTCGGTCTCTGCAGACCTGGAGGCTCGAGACGTTTGTTTGGAAAACTCACCAAGTCTCGATTCTGCCACCTCCTACCTCTGTGCAGATACCCCGCCAACCCCCAAGGACAGAAATGACAAGTGTCAAGTTGGCGGGGCGTCGGGCCACCTGCTGCCGGCCATGAGCATCCAAATCCCCGCAAAAGGGGCATTTTCATTTCTTCATCGGGACTTCCGACAATTGCCGAGGTTCAACTCATTAACGTTGTTCGCAGACACTTGCCAGAAAATGCAAGTGGCCACTTTGCCGGGCCGACTCGCTTGCCCAAGCGGGAAACCATCAACCGAAGGCCCGGTAAGGCGGCCGAATCTGACCTCATAGACTTCCACACAACGGGACTTTTGACTTTCCCGGCCGCGGGTGGCCTCCACCCGGCCTCAGCCATCAGCCCTGCCTGCCTCCAGCCGCCTTCTGGTTAATGAGTTATCCAGCCTGGCACTTCGGTTGCGCCAGCGAGACCAAGTCTCGGCTTTGGTTAATGATTTGAGCCGAACCGACCTGCCCCCCGCCACCGCGGGCTGAACTCGGCAAGGTCTGCCGATTTCCCGACTCCTTTCGGGGCCTAATCGGGTCGCGCGAGCCGCCTGGCGCGATCGGGGCCCATGCCCCGGCCTCTGCCAGGCCTCGGGCAGCCGCTTTTGAAGCCCGACCAAAAACCCGAAAAATGGGCAAAAAGGGAATAAATTCCCGCCCAAAAAGGGTGAATAGTCGGTTGGGCGGCAGCCCTGGTCGGTCTCTGCAGACCTGGAGGCTCGAGACGTTTGTTTGGAAAACTCACCAAGTCTCGATTCTGCCACCTCCTACCTCTGTGCAGATACCCCGCCAACCCCCAAGGACAGAAATGACAAGTGTCAAGTTGGCGGGGCGTCGGGCCACCTGCTGCCGGCCATGAGCATCCAAATCCCCGCAAAAGGGGCATTTTCATTTCTTCATCGGGACTTCCGGCAATTTCCAAGGTTCAACTCATTAACGTTGTTCGCAGACACTTGCCAGAAAATGCAAGTGGCCACTTTGCCGGGCCGACTCGCTTGCCCAAGCGGGAAACCATCAACCGAAGGCCCGGTAAGGCGGCCGAATCTGACCTCATAGACTTCCACACAACGGGACTTTTGACTTTCCCGGCCGCGGGTGGCCTCCACCCGGCCTCAGCCATCAGCCCTGCCTGCCTCCAGCCGCCTTCTGGTTAATGAGTTATCCAGCCTGGCACTTCGGTTGCGCCAGCGAGACCAAGTCTCGGCTTTGGTTAATGATTTGAGCCGAACCGACCTGCCCCCCCCCCACCCCCCCGGCTGAACTCGGGCAGGTCTGCCGATTTCCCGACTCCTTTAGGGGGCCTAATCGGGTCGCGCGAGCCGCCTGGCGCGATCGGGGACCATGCCCCGGCCTCTGCCAGGCCTCGGGCAGCCGCTTTTGAAGCCCGACCAAAAACCCGAAAAATGGGCAAAAAAGGGAATAAATTCCCGCCCAAAAAGGGTGAATAGTCGGTTGGGCGGCAGCCCTGGTCGGTCTCTGCAGACCTGGAGGCTCGAGGACGTTTGTTTGGAAAACTCACCAAGTCTCGATTCTGCCACCTCCTACCTCTGTGCAGTTACCCCGCCAACCCCAAGGACAGAATGACAAGTGTCAAGTTGGCGGGGCGTCGGGCCACCTGCTGCCGGCCATGAGCATCCAAATCCCCGCAAAAGGGGCATTTCATTTCTTCATCGGGACTTCCGGCAATTTCCGAGGTTCAAACTCATTAACGTTGTTCGCAGACACTTGCCAGAAAATGCAAGTGGCCACTATGCCCGGGCCGACTCGCTTGCCCAAGCGGAAACCATCAACGAAGGCCCGGTAAGGCGGCCGAATCTGACCTCATAGACTTCCACACAACGGGACTTTTGACTTTCCCTGCCGCGGGGGCCTCCACCCGGCCTCAGCCATCCAGCCCTGCCTGCCTCCAGCCGCCTCTGGTTAATGAGTTATCCAGCCTGGCACTTCGGTTGCGCCAGCGAGACCAAGTCTCGGCTTTGGTTAATGATTTGAGCCGAACCGACCTGCCCCCCGCCACCGCGGGCTGAACTCAGCAAGGTCTGCCGATTTCCCGACTCCTTCCGGGCCTAATCGGGTCGCGCGAGCCGCCTGGCGCGATCGGGGCCCATGCCCCGGCTCTGCCAGGCCTCGGGCAGCCGCTTATGAAGCCCGACCAAAAACCCGAAAAATGGGCAAAAAGGGAATAAATTCCCGCCCAAAAAGGGTGAATAGTCGGTTGGGCGGCAGCCCTGGTCGGTCTCTGCAGACCTGGAGGCTCGAGACGTTTGTTTGGAAAACTCACCAAGTCTCGATTCTGCCACCTCCTACCTCTGTGCAGATACCCCGCCAACCCCCAAGGACAGAAATGACAAGTGTCAAGTTGGCGGGGCGTCGGGCCACCTGCTGCCGCCATGAGCATCCAAATCCCCGCAAAAGGGGCATTTTCATTTCTTCATCGGGACTTCCGGCAATTTCCAAGGTTCAACTCATTAACGTTGTTCGCAGACACTTGCCAGAAAATGCAAGTGGCCACTTTGCCGGGCCGACTCGCTTGCCCAAGCGGGAAACCATCAACGAAGGCCCGGTAAGGCGGCCGAATCTGACCTCATAGACTTCCCACACAACGGGACTTTTGACTTTCCGGCCGCGGGGTGGCCTCCACCCGGCCTCAGCCATCAGCCCTGCCTGCTCCAGCCGCCTTCTGGTTAATGAGTTATCCAGCCTGGCATCGGTTGCGCCAGCGAGACCAAGTCTCGGCTTTGGTTAATGATTTGAGCCGAACCGACCTGCCCCCCGCCCCCCCCGGGCTGAACTCGGGCAGGTCTGCCGATTTCCCGACTCCTTTCGGGGCCTAATCGGGTCGCGCGAGCCGCCTGGCGCGATCGGGGACCATGCCCCGGCCTCTGCCAGGCCTCGGGCAGCCGCTTTTGAAGCCCGACCAAAAACCCGAAAAATGGGCAAAAAGGGAATAAATTCCCGCCCAAAAAGGTGAATAGTCGGTTGGGCGGCAGCCCTGGTCGGTCTCTGCAGACCTGGAGGCTCGAGACGTTGTTTGGAAAACTCACCAATTCTCGATTCTGCCACCTCCTACCTCTGTGCAGATACCCCGCCAACCCCAAGGACAGAAATGACAAGTGTCAAGTTTGGCGGGCGTCGGGCCACCTGCTGCCGGCCATGAGCATCCAAATCCCCGCACAAGGGGCATTTTCATTTCTTCATCGGGACTTCCGGCAATTTCCGAGGTTCAACTCATTAACGTTGTTCGCAGACACTTGCCAGAAATGCAAGTGGCCACTTTGCCGGGCCGACTCGCTTGCCCAAGCGGGAAACCATCAACCGAAGGCCCGGTAAGGCGGCCGAATCTGACCTCATAGACTTCCACACAACGGGACTTTGACCTTTCCCGGCCGCGGGTGGCCTCCACCCGGCCTCAGCCATCAGCCACTGCCTGCCTCCAGCCGCCTTCTGGTTAATGAGTTATCCAGCCTGGCACTTCGGTTGCGCCAGCGAGACAAGTCTCGGCTTTTGGTTTAATGATTTGAGCCGAACCGACCCTGCCCCCCGCCACCCGCGGGCTGAACTCGGCAAGGTCTGCCGATTTCCCCGACTCCTTTCGGGGGCCTAATCGGGTCGCGCGAGCCGCCTGGCGCGATCGGGGCCCATGCCCCGGCCTCTGCCAGGCCTCGGGCAGCCGCTTTGGAAGCCCGACCAAAAACCCGAAAAATGGGCAAAAAGGGAATAATTCCCGCCCAAAAAGGGTGAATAGTCGGTTGGGCGGCAGCCCTGGTCGGTCTCTGCAGACCTGGAGGCTCGAGACGTTTGTTTGGAAAACTCACCAAGTCCTCGATTCTGCCACCTCCTACCTCTGTGCAGATACCCCGCCACACCCCAAGGACAGAAATGACAAGTGTCAAGTTGGCGGGGCCGTCGGGCCACCTGCTGCCGGCCATGAGCATCCAAATCCCCCGCAAAAGGGGCATTTTCATTTCTTCATCGGGACTTCCGGCAATTTCCAAGGTTCAACTCATTAACGTTGTTCGCAGACACTTGCCAGAAATGCAAGTGGCCACTTTGCCGGGCCGACTCGCTTGCCCAAGCGGGAAACCATCACCGAAGGCCACGGTAAGGCGGCCGAATCTGACCTCATAGACTTCCACACAACGGGACTTTTGACTTTCCCGGCCGCGGGTGGCCTCCACCCGGCCTCAGCCATCAGCCCCTGCCTGCCTCCAGCCGCCTTCTGGTTAATGAGTTATCCAGCCTGGCACCTTCGGTTTGCGCCAGCGAGACAAGTCTCGGCTTTGGTTAATGATTTGAGCCGAACCGACCTACCCCCGCCCCCGCGGGCTGAACTCGGGCAGGTCTGCCGATTTCCCCGACTCCTTTCGGGGCTAATCGCGTCGCGCGAGCCGCCTGGCGCGATCGGGGACCATGCCCCGGCACCTGCCAGGCCTCGGCAGCCGCTTTTGAAGCCCGACCAAAACCCGAAAAATGGGCAAAAAGGAATAAATTCCCGCCCAAAAAGGGTGAATAGTCGGTTGGGCGGCAGCCCTGGTCGGTCTCTGCAGACCTGGAGGCTCGAGGACGTTTGTTTGGAAAACTCACCAAGTCTCGATTCTGCCACCTCCTACCTCTGTGCAGATACCCCGCCAACCCCAAGGACAGAAATGACAAGTGTCAAGTTGGCGGGGCGTCGGGCCACCTGCTGCCGGCCATGAGCATCCAAATCCCCGCAAAAGGGGCATTTTCATTTCTTCATCGGACTTCCGACAATTGCCGAGGTTCAACTCATTAACGTTGTTCGCAGACACTTGCCAGAAATGCAAGTGGCCACTTTGCCGGGCCGACTCGCTTGCCCAAGCGGGAAACACATCAACCGCAGGCCCGGTAAGGCGCCGAATCTGGACCTCATAGACTTCCACACAACGGGACTTTTGACTTTCCGGCCGCGGGTGGCCTCCACCCGGCCTCAGCCATCAGCCCTGCCTGCCTCCAGCCGCCTTCTGGTTAATGAGTTATCCAGCCTGGCACTTCGGTTGCGCAGCGAGACCAGTCTCGGCTTTGGTTAATGATTTGAGCCGAACCGACCTGCCCCCGCCTCCCCCGGCTGAACTCGGCAGGTCTGCCGATTTCCCGACTCCTTTCGGGGCCTAATCGGGGTCGCGCGAGCCGCCTGGCGCGACCGGGGACATGCCCCGGCTCTGCCAGGCCTCGGGGCTGCCGTTTTGAAGCCCGACCAAAAAACCCGAAAAATGGACAAAATGGAAAAAATTCCCGCCCAAAAAGGGTGAATAGTCGGTTGGGCGCAGCCCTGGTCGGTCTCTGCAGACCTGGAGGCTCGAGACGTGACTTTGGAAAACTCACCAATTCTCGATCAGCCACCTCCTACCTCTGTGCAGGTACCCCGCCAACCCCAAGGACAGAAATGACAATGTGTCAAGTTGGCGGGACGGATTTGACTTCGGTCGCCGAGCCCTGGAACTAATTTCCCGCAAACGGCTTTCGGATTTAGCTCCATCCAGACTTCCGGGACGAAACTTGACAGGCCGTATCTCCGCACCTCCCGGAGCGCAGCCGCACCGTTCCGGCACCCATCGACGCGGCTGGCCCGAGCCCCGAGCGAACGCACCCCACGGCGGACGGCTAGGCCTTTCCCGATTTTTTCACCCTTTTTCC
>NW_027254742.1:140000-145000 GCF_044704955.1 Pristiophorus japonicus | reverse complement strand
TGCCGATTTCCCGACTCCTTTCGGGGCCTAATCGGGTCGCGCGAGCCGCCTGGCGCGATCGGGGACCATGCCCCGGCCTCTGCCAGGCCTCGGGCAGCCGCTTTTGAAGCCCGACCAAAAACCCGAAAAATGGGCAAAAAGGGAATAAATTCCCGCCCAAAAAGGGTGAATAGTCGGTTGGGCGGCAGCCCTGGTCGGTCTCTGCAGACCTGGAGGCTCGAGACGTTTGTTTGGAAAACTCACCAAGTCTCGATTCTGCCACCTCCTACCTCTGTGCAGATACCCCGCCAACCCCCAAGGACAGAAATGACAAGTGTCAAGTTGGCGGGGCGTCGGGCCACCTGCTGCCGGCCATGAGCATCCAAATCCCCGCAAAAGGGGCATTTTCATTTCTTCATCGGGACTTCCGACAATTGCCGAGGTTCAACTCATTAACGTTGTTCGCAGACACTTGCCAGAAAATGCAAGTGGCCACTTTGCCGGGCCGACTCGCTTGCCCAAGCGGGAAACCATCAACCGAAGGCCCGGTAAGGCGGCCGAATCTGACCTCATAGACTTCCACACAACGGGACTTTTGACTTTCCCGGCCGCGGGTGGCCTCCACCCGGCCTCAGCCATCAGCCCTGCCTGCCTCCAGCCGCCTTCTGGTTAATGAGTTATCCAGCCTGGCACTTCGGTTGCGCCAGCGAGACCAAGTCTCGGCTTTGGTTAATGATTTGAGCCGAACCGACCTGCCCCCCGCCACCGCGGGCTGAACTCGGCAAGGTCTGCCGATTTCCCGACTCCTTTCGGGGCCTAATCGGGTCGCGCGAGCCGCCTGGCGCGATCGGGGCCCATGCCCCGGCCTCTGCCAGGCCTCGGGCAGCCGCTTTTGAAGCCCGACCAAAAACCCGAAAAATGGGCAAAAAGGGAATAAATTCCCGCCCAAAAAGGGTGAATAGTCGGTTGGGCGGCAGCCCTGGTCGGTCTCTGCAGACCTGGAGGCTCGAGACGTTTGTTTGGAAAACTCACCAAGTCTCGATTCTGCCACCTCCTACCTCTGTGCAGATACCCCGCCAACCCCCAAGGACAGAAATGACAAGTGTCAAGTTGGCGGGGCGTCGGGCCACCTGCTGCCGGCCATGAGCATCCAAATCCCCGCAAAAGGGGCATTTTCATTTCTTCATCGGGACTTCCGGCAATTTCCAAGGTTCAACTCATTAACGTTGTTCGCAGACACTTGCCAGAAAATGCAAGTGGCCACTTTGCCGGGCCGACTCGCTTGCCCAAGCGGGAAACCATCAACCGAAGGCCCGGTAAGGCGGCCGAATCTGACCTCATAGACTTCCACACAACGGGACTTTTGACTTTCCCGGCCGCGGGTGGCCTCCACCCGGCCTCAGCCATCAGCCCTGCCTGCCTCCAGCCGCCTTCTGGTTAATGAGTTATCCAGCCTGGCACTTCGGTTGCGCCAGCGAGACCAAGTCTCGGCTTTGGTTAATGATTTGAGCCGAACCGACCTGCCCCCCGCCCCCCCCGGGCTGAACTCGGGCAGGTCTGCCGATTTCCCGACTCCTTTCGGGGCCTAATCGGGTCGCGCGAGCCGCCTGGCGCGATCGGGGACCATGCCCCGGCCTCTGCCAGGCCTCGGGCAGCCGCTTTTGAAGCCCGACCAAAAACCCGAAAAATGGGCAAAAAGGGAATAAATTCCCGCCCAAAAAGGGTGAATAGTCGGTTGGGCGGCAGCCCTGGTCGGTCTCTGCAGACCTGGAGGCTCGAGACGTTTGTTTGGAAAACTCACCAAGTCTCGATTCTGCCACCTCCTACCTCTGTGCAGATACCCCGCCAACCCCCAAGGACAGAAATGACAAGTGTCAAGTTGGCGGGGCGTCGGGCCACCTGCTGCCGGCCATGAGCATCCAAATCCCCGCAAAAGGGGCATTTTCATTTCTTCATCGGGACTTCCGGCAATTTCCGAGGTTCAACTCATTAACGTTGTTCGCAGACACTTGCCAGAAAATGCAAGTGGCCACTATGCCGGGCCGACTCGCTTGCCCAAGCGGGAAACCATCAACCGAAGGCCCGGTAAGGCGGCCGAATCTGACCTCATAGACTTCCACACAACGGGACTTTTGACTTTCCCGGCCGCGGGTGGCCTCCACCCGGCCTCAGCCATCAGCCCTGCCTGCCTCCAGCCGCCTTCTGGTTAATGAGTTATCCAGCCTGGCACTTCGGTTGCGCCAGCGAGACCAAGTCTCGGCTTTGGTTAATGATTTGAGCCGAACCGACCTGCCCCCCGCCACCGCGGGCTGAACTCGGCAAGGTCTGCCGATTTCCCGACTCCTTTCGGGGCCTAATCGGGTCGCGCGAGCCGCCTGGCGCGATCGGGGCCCATGCCCCGGCCTCTGCCAGGCCTCGGGCAGCCGCTTATGAAGCCCGACCAAAAACCCGAAAAATGGGCAAAAAGGGAATAAATTCCCGCCCAAAAAGGGTGAATAGTCGGTTGGGCGGCAGCCCTGGTCGGTCTCTGCAGACCTGGAGGCTCGAGACGTTTGTTTGGAAAACTCACCAAGTCTCGATTCTGCCACCTCCTACCTCTGTGCAGATACCCCGCCAACCCCCAAGGACAGAAATGACAAGTGTCAAGTTGGCGGGGCGTCGGGCCACCTGCTGCCGGCCATGAGCATCCAAATCCCCGCAAAAGGGGCATTTTCATTTCTTCATCGGGACTTCCGGCAATTTCCAAGGTTCAACTCATTAACGTTGTTCGCAGACACTTGCCAGAAAATGCAAGTGGCCACTTTGCCGGGCCGACTCGCTTGCCCAAGCGGGAAACCATCAACCGAAGGCCCGGTAAGGCGGCCGAATCTGACCTCATAGACTTCCACACAACGGGACTTTTGACTTTCCCGGCCGCGGGTGGCCTCCACCCGGCCTCAGCCATCAGCCCTGCCTGCCTCCAGCCGCCTTCTGGTTAATGAGTTATCCAGCCTGGCACTTCGGTTGCGCCAGCGAGACCAAGTCTCGGCTTTGGTTAATGATTTGAGCCGAACCGACCTGCCCCCCGCCCCCCCCGGGCTGAACTCGGGCAGGTCTGCCGATTTCCCGACTCCTTTCGGGGCCTAATCGGGTCGCGCGAGCCGCCTGGCGCGATCGGGGACCATGCCCCGGCCTCTGCCAGGCCTCGGGCAGCCGCTTTTGAAGCCCGACCAAAAACCCGAAAAATGGGCAAAAAGGGAATAAATTCCCGCCCAAAAAGGGTGAATAGTCGGTTGGGCGGCAGCCCTGGTCGGTCTCTGCAGACCTGGAGGCTCGAGACGTTTGTTTGGAAAACTCACCAAGTCTCGATTCTGCCACCTCCTACCTCTGTGCAGATACCCCGCCAACCCCCAAGGACAGAAATGACAAGTGTCAAGTTGGCGGGGCGTCGGGCCACCTGCTGCCGGCCATGAGCATCCAAATCCCCGCAAAAGGGGCATTTTCATTTCTTCATCGGGACTTCCGGCAATTTCCGAGGTTCAACTCATTAACGTTGTTCGCAGACACTTGCCAGAAAATGCAAGTGGCCACTTTGCCGGGCCGACTCGCTTGCCCAAGCGGGAAACCATCAACCGAAGGCCCGGTAAGGCGGCCGAATCTGACCTCATAGACTTCCACACAACGGGACTTTTGACTTTCCCGGCCGCGGGTGGCCTCCACCC
Organism: Pristiophorus japonicus; assembly: GCF_044704955.1. NCBI lineage: Eukaryota > Metazoa > Chordata > Chondrichthyes > Pristiophoridae > Pristiophorus > Pristiophorus japonicus. The sequence goes on along the minus strand of NW_027254742.1, from coordinate 141,320 downwards.
GGCCTCAGCCATCAGCCCTGCCTGCCTCCAGCCGCCTTCTGGTTAATGAGTTATCCAGCCTGGCACTTCGGTTGCGCCAGCGAGACCAAGTCTCGGCTTTGGTTAATGATTTGAGCCGAACCGACCTGCCCCCCGCCACCGCGGGCTGAACTCGGCAAGGTCTGCCGATTTCCCGACTCCTTTCGGGGCCTAATCGGGTCGCGCGAGCCGCCTGGCGCGATCGGGGCCCATGCCCCGGCCTCTGCCAGGCCTCGGGCAGCCGCTTTTGAAGCCCGACCAAAAACCCGAAAAATGGGCAAAAAGGGAATAAATTCCCGCCCAAAAAGGGTGAATAGTCGGTTGGGCGGCAGCCCTGGTCGGTCTCTGCAGACCTGGAGGCTCGAGACGTTTGTTTGGAAAACTCACCAAGTCTCGATTCTGCCACCTCCTACCTCTGTGCAGATACCCCGCCAACCCCCAAGGACAGAAATGACAAGTGTCAAGTTGGCGGGGCGTCGGGCCACCTGCTGCCGGCCATGAGCATCCAAATCCCCGCAAAAGGGGCATTTTCATTTCTTCATCGGGACTTCCGGCAATTTCCAAGGTTCAACTCATTAACGTTGTTCGCAGACACTTGCCAGAAAATGCAAGTGGCCACTTTGCCGGGCCGACTCGCTTGCCCAAGCGGGAAACCATCAACCGAAGGCCCGGTAAGGCGGCCGAATCTGACCTCATAGACTTCCACACAACGGGACTTTTGACTTTCCCGGCCGCGGGTGGCCTCCACCCGGCCTCAGCCATCAGCCCTGCCTGCCTCCAGCCGCCTTCTGGTTAATGAGTTATCCAGCCTGGCACTTCGGTTGCGCCAGCGAGACCAAGTCTCGGCTTTGGTTAATGATTTGAGCCGAACCGACCTACCCCCCGCCCCCGCGGGCTGAACTCGGGCAGGTCTGCCGATTTCCCGACTCCTTTCGGGGCCTAATCGCGTCGCGCGAGCCGCCTGGCGCGATCGGGGACCATGCCCCGGCACCTGCCAGGCCTCGGGCAGCCGCTTTTGAAGCCCGACCAAAAACCCGAAAAATGGGCAAAAAGGGAATAAATTCCCGCCCAAAAAGGGTGAATAGTCGGTTGGGCGGCAGCCCTGGTCGGTCTCTGCAGACCTGGAGGCTCGAGACGTTTGTTTGGAAAACTCACCAAGTCTCGATTCTGCCACCTCCTACCTCTGTGCAGATACCCCGCCAACCCCCAAGGACAGAAATGACAAGTGTCAAGTTGGCGGGGCGTCGGGCCACCTGCTGCCGGCCATGAGCATCCAAATCCCCGCAAAAGGGGCATTTTCAT
>NW_027254742.1:120000-127500 GCF_044704955.1 Pristiophorus japonicus | reverse complement strand
CAGCCATCAGCCCTGCCTGCCTCCAGCCGCCTTCTGGTTAATGAGTTATCCAGCCTGGCACTTCGGTTGCGCCAGCGAGACCAAGTCTCGGCTTTGGTTAATGATTTGAGCCGAACCGACCTGCCCCCCGCCACCGCGGGCTGAACTCGGCAAGGTCTGCCGATTTCCCGACTCCTTTCGGGGCCTAATCGGGTCGCGCGAGCCGCCTGGCGCGATCGGGGCCCATGCCCCGGCCTCTGCCAGGCCTCGGGCAGCCGCTTTTGAAGCCCGACCAAAAACCCGAAAAATGGGCAAAAAGGGAATAAATTCCCGCCCAAAAAGGGTGAATAGTCGGTTGGGCGGCAGCCCTGGTCGGTCTCTGCAGACCTGGAGGCTCGAGACGTTTGTTTGGAAAACTCACCAAGTCTCGATTCTGCCACCTCCTACCTCTGTGCAGATACCCCGCCAACCCCCAAGGACAGAAATGACAAGTGTCAAGTTGGCGGGGCGTCGGGCCACCTGCTGCCGGCCATGAGCATCCAAATCCCCGCAAAAGGGGCATTTTCATTTCTTCATCGGGACTTCCGGCAATTTCCAAGGTTCAACTCATTAACGTTGTTCGCAGACACTTGCCAGAAAATGCAAGTGGCCACTTTGCCGGGCCGACTCGCTTGCCCAAGCGGGAAACCATCAACCGAAGGCCCGGTAAGGCGGCCGAATCTGACCTCATAGACTTCCACACAACGGGACTTTTGACTTTCCCGGCCGCGGGTGGCCTCCACCCGGCCTCAGCCATCAGCCCTGCCTGCCTCCAGCCGCCTTCTGGTTAATGAGTTATCCAGCCTGGCACTTCGGTTGCGCCAGCGAGACCAAGTCTCGGCTTTGGTTAATGATTTGAGCCGAACCGACCTGCCCCCCGCCCCCCCCGGGCTGAACTCGGGCAGGTCTGCCGATTTCCCGACTCCTTTCGGGGCCTAATCGGGTCGCGCGAGCCGCCTGGCGCGATCGGGGACCATGCCCCGGCCTCTGCCAGGCCTCGGGCAGCCGCTTTTGAAGCCCGACCAAAAACCCGAAAAATGGGCAAAAAGGGAATAAATTCCCGCCCAAAAAGGGTGAATAGTCGGTTGGGCGGCAGCCCTGGTCGGTCTCTGCAGACCTGGAGGCTCGAGACGTTTGTTTGGAAAACTCACCAAGTCTCGATTCTGCCACCTCCTACCTCTGTGCAGATACCCCGCCAACCCCCAAGGACAGAAATGACAAGTGTCAAGTTGGCGGGGCGTCGGGCCACCTGCTGCCGGCCATGAGCATCCAAATCCCCGCAAAAGGGGCATTTTCATTTCTTCATCGGGACTTCCGACAATTGCCGAGGTTCAACTCATTAACGTTGTTCGCAGACACTTGCCAGAAAATGCAAGTGGCCACTTTGCCGGGCCGACTCGCTTGCCCAAGCGGGAAACCATCAACCGAAGGCCCGGTAAGGCGGCCGAATCTGACCTCATAGACTTCCACACAACGGGACTTTTGACTTTCCCGGCCGCGGGTGGCCTCCACCCGGCCTCAGCCATCAGCCCTGCCTGCCTCCAGCCGCCTTCTGGTTAATGAGTTATCCAGCCTGGCACTTCGGTTGCGCCAGCGAGACCAAGTCTCGGCTTTGGTTAATGATTTGAGCCGAACCGACCTGCCCCCCGCCACCGCGGGCTGAACTCGGCAAGGTCTGCCGATTTCCCGACTCCTTTCGGGGCCTAATCGGGTCGCGCGAGCCGCCTGGCGCGATCGGGGCCCATGCCCCGGCCTCTGCCAGGCCTCGGGCAGCCGCTTTTGAAGCCCGACCAAAAACCCGAAAAATGGGCAAAAAGGGAATAAATTCCCGCCCAAAAAGGGTGAATAGTCGGTTGGGCGGCAGCCCTGGTCGGTCTCTGCAGACCTGGAGGCTCGAGACGTTTGTTTGGAAAACTCACCAAGTCTCGATTCTGCCACCTCCTACCTCTGTGCAGATACCCCGCCAACCCCCAAGGACAGAAATGACAAGTGTCAAGTTGGCGGGGCGTCGGGCCACCTGCTGCCGGCCATGAGCATCCAAATCCCCGCAAAAGGGGCATTTTCATTTCTTCATCGGGACTTCCGGCAATTTCCAAGGTTCAACTCATTAACGTTGTTCGCAGACACTTGCCAGAAAATGCAAGTGGCCACTTTGCCGGGCCGACTCGCTTGCCCAAGCGGGAAACCATCAACCGAAGGCCCGGTAAGGCGGCCGAATCTGACCTCATAGACTTCCACACAACGGGACTTTTGACTTTCCCGGCCGCGGGTGGCCTCCACCCGGCCTCAGCCATCAGCCCTGCCTGCCTCCAGCCGCCTTCTGGTTAATGAGTTATCCAGCCTGGCACTTCGGTTGCGCCAGCGAGACCAAGTCTCGGCTTTGGTTAATGATTTGAGCCGAACCGACCTGCCCCCCGCCCCCCCCGGGCTGAACTCGGGCAGGTCTGCCGATTTCCCGACTCCTTTCGGGGCCTAATCGGGTCGCGCGAGCCGCCTGGCGCGATCGGGGACCATGCCCCGGCCTCTGCCAGGCCTCGGGCAGCCGCTTTTGAAGCCCGACCAAAAACCCGAAAAATGGGCAAAAAGGGAATAAATTCCCGCCCAAAAAGGGTGAATAGTCGGTTGGGCGGCAGCCCTGGTCGGTCTCTGCAGACCTGGAGGCTCGAGACGTTTGTTTGGAAAACTCACCAAGTCTCGATTCTGCCACCTCCTACCTCTGTGCAGATACCCCGCCAACCCCCAAGGACAGAAATGACAAGTGTCAAGTTGGCGGGGCGTCGGGCCACCTGCTGCCGGCCATGAGCATCCAAATCCCCGCAAAAGGGGCATTTTCATTTCTTCATCGGGACTTCCGGCAATTTCCGAGGTTCAACTCATTAACGTTGTTCGCAGACACTTGCCAGAAAATGCAAGTGGCCACTATGCCGGGCCGACTCGCTTGCCCAAGCGGGAAACCATCAACCGAAGGCCCGGTAAGGCGGCCGAATCTGACCTCATAGACTTCCACACAACGGGACTTTTGACTTTCCCGGCCGCGGGTGGCCTCCACCCGGCCTCAGCCATCAGCCCTGCCTGCCTCCAGCCGCCTTCTGGTTAATGAGTTATCCAGCCTGGCACTTCGGTTGCGCCAGCGAGACCAAGTCTCGGCTTTGGTTAATGATTTGAGCCGAACCGACCTGCCCCCCGCCACCGCGGGCTGAACTCGGCAAGGTCTGCCGATTTCCCGACTCCTTTCGGGGCCTAATCGGGTCGCGCGAGCCGCCTGGCGCGATCGGGGCCCATGCCCCGGCCTCTGCCAGGCCTCGGGCAGCCGCTTATGAAGCCCGACCAAAAACCCGAAAAATGGGCAAAAAGGGAATAAATTCCCGCCCAAAAAGGGTGAATAGTCGGTTGGGCGGCAGCCCTGGTCGGTCTCTGCAGACCTGGAGGCTCGAGACGTTTGTTTGGAAAACTCACCAAGTCTCGATTCTGCCACCTCCTACCTCTGTGCAGATACCCCGCCAACCCCCAAGGACAGAAATGACAAGTGTCAAGTTGGCGGGGCGTCGGGCCACCTGCTGCCGGCCATGAGCATCCAAATCCCCGCAAAAGGGGCATTTTCATTTCTTCATCGGGACTTCCGGCAATTTCCAAGGTTCAACTCATTAACGTTGTTCGCAGACACTTGCCAGAAAATGCAAGTGGCCACTTTGCCGGGCCGACTCGCTTGCCCAAGCGGGAAACCATCAACCGAAGGCCCGGTAAGGCGGCCGAATCTGACCTCATAGACTTCCACACAACGGGACTTTTGACTTTCCCGGCCGCGGGTGGCCTCCACCCGGCCTCAGCCATCAGCCCTGCCTGCCTCCAGCCGCCTTCTGGTTAATGAGTTATCCAGCCTGGCACTTCGGTTGCGCCAGCGAGACCAAGTCTCGGCTTTGGTTAATGATTTGAGCCGAACCGACCTGCCCCCCGCCCCCCCCGGGCTGAACTCGGGCAGGTCTGCCGATTTCCCGACTCCTTTCGGGGCCTAATCGGGTCGCGCGAGCCGCCTGGCGCGATCGGGGACCATGCCCCGGCCTCTGCCAGGCCTCGGGCAGCCGCTTTTGAAGCCCGACCAAAAACCCGAAAAATGGGCAAAAAGGGAATAAATTCCCGCCCAAAAAGGGTGAATAGTCGGTTGGGCGGCAGCCCTGGTCGGTCTCTGCAGACCTGGAGGCTCGAGACGTTTGTTTGGAAAACTCACCAAGTCTCGATTCTGCCACCTCCTACCTCTGTGCAGATACCCCGCCAACCCCCAAGGACAGAAATGACAAGTGTCAAGTTGGCGGGGCGTCGGGCCACCTGCTGCCGGCCATGAGCATCCAAATCCCCGCAAAAGGGGCATTTTCATTTCTTCATCGGGACTTCCGGCAATTTCCGAGGTTCAACTCATTAACGTTGTTCGCAGACACTTGCCAGAAAATGCAAGTGGCCACTTTGCCGGGCCGACTCGCTTGCCCAAGCGGGAAACCATCAACCGAAGGCCCGGTAAGGCGGCCGAATCTGACCTCATAGACTTCCACACAACGGGACTTTTGACTTTCCCGGCCGCGGGTGGCCTCCACCCGGCCTCAGCCATCAGCCCTGCCTGCCTCCAGCCGCCTTCTGGTTAATGAGTTATCCAGCCTGGCACTTCGGTTGCGCCAGCGAGACCAAGTCTCGGCTTTGGTTAATGATTTGAGCCGAACCGACCTGCCCCCCGCCACCGCGGGCTGAACTCGGCAAGGTCTGCCGATTTCCCGACTCCTTTCGGGGCCTAATCGGGTCGCGCGAGCCGCCTGGCGCGATCGGGGCCCATGCCCCGGCCTCTGCCAGGCCTCGGGCAGCCGCTTTTGAAGCCCGACCAAAAACCCGAAAAATGGGCAAAAAGGGAATAAATTCCCGCCCAAAAAGGGTGAATAGTCGGTTGGGCGGCAGCCCTGGTCGGTCTCTGCAGACCTGGAGGCTCGAGACGTTTGTTTGGAAAACTCACCAAGTCTCGATTCTGCCACCTCCTACCTCTGTGCAGATACCCCGCCAACCCCCAAGGACAGAAATGACAAGTGTCAAGTTGGCGGGGCGTCGGGCCACCTGCTGCCGGCCATGAGCATCCAAATCCCCGCAAAAGGGGCATTTTCATTTCTTCATCGGGACTTCCGGCAATTTCCAAGGTTCAACTCATTAACGTTGTTCGCAGACACTTGCCAGAAAATGCAAGTGGCCACTTTGCCGGGCCGACTCGCTTGCCCAAGCGGGAAACCATCAACCGAAGGCCCGGTAAGGCGGCCGAATCTGACCTCATAGACTTCCACACAACGGGACTTTTGACTTTCCCGGCCGCGGGTGGCCTCCACCCGGCCTCAGCCATCAGCCCTGCCTGCCTCCAGCCGCCTTCTGGTTAATGAGTTATCCAGCCTGGCACTTCGGTTGCGCCAGCGAGACCAAGTCTCGGCTTTGGTTAATGATTTGAGCCGAACCGACCTACCCCCCGCCCCCGCGGGCTGAACTCGGGCAGGTCTGCCGATTTCCCGACTCCTTTCGGGGCCTAATCGCGTCGCGCGAGCCGCCTGGCGCGATCGGGGACCATGCCCCGGCACCTGCCAGGCCTCGGGCAGCCGCTTTTGAAGCCCGACCAAAAACCCGAAAAATGGGCAAAAAGGGAATAAATTCCCGCCCAAAAAGGGTGAATAGTCGGTTGGGCGGCAGCCCTGGTCGGTCTCTGCAGACCTGGAGGCTCGAGACGTTTGTTTGGAAAACTCACCAAGTCTCGATTCTGCCACCTCCTACCTCTGTGCAGATACCCCGCCAACCCCCAAGGACAGAAATGACAAGTGTCAAGTTGGCGGGGCGTCGGGCCACCTGCTGCCGGCCATGAGCATCCAAATCCCCGCAAAAGGGGCATTTTCATTTCTTCATCGGGACTTCCGACAATTGCCGAGGTTCAACTCATTAACGTTGTTCGCAGACACTTGCCAGAAAATGCAAGTGGCCACTTTGCCGGGCCGACTCGCTTGCCCAAGCGGGAAACCATCAACCGCAGGCCCGGTAAGGCGGCCGAATCTGACCTCATAGACTTCCACACAACGGGACTTTTGACTTTCCCGGCCGCGGGTGGCCTCCACCCGGCCTCAGCCATCAGCCCTGCCTGCCTCCAGCCGCCTTCTGGTTAATGAGTTATCCAGCCTGGCACTTCGGTTGCGCCAGCGAGACCAAGTCTCGGCTTTGGTTAATGATTTGAGCCGAACCGACCTGCCCCCCGCCTCCCCCGGGCTGAACTCGGGCAGGTCTGCCGATTTCCCGACTCCTTTCGGGGCCTAATCGGGTCGCGCGAGCCGCCTGGCGCGACCGGGGACATGCCCCGGCCTCTGCCAGGCCTCGGGCTGCCGTTTTTGAAGCCCGACCAAAAACCCGAAAAATGGACAAAAATGGAAAAAATTCCCGCCCAAAAAGGGTGAATAGTCGGTTGGGCGGCAGCCCTGGTCGGTCTCTGCAGACCTGGAGGCTCGAGACGTGACTTTGGAAAACTCACCAATTCTCGATCAGCCACCTCCTACCTCTGTGCAGGTACCCCGCCAACCCCCAAGGACAGAAATGACAAGTGTCAAGTTGGCGGGACGGATTTGACTTCGGTCGCCGAGCCCTGGAACTAATTTCCCGCAAACGGCTTCGGATTTAGCTCCATCCAGACTTCCGGGACGAAACTTGACAGGCCGTATCTCCGCACTCCCGGAGCGCAGCCGCACCGTTCCGGCACCCATCGACGCGGCTGGCCGAGCCCGAGCGAACGCACCCCACGGCGGACGGCTAGGCCTTTCCGATTTTTTCACCCTTTTTCCCGAAAAGATTCCAACTGGCAGGGACATTCGCCCGACGGCTTAAAGACATGCCCTTCTGCCACACTAACGTCCCCGCCTTCGTTTGGCTATGTTGGCTTCGTCATTTCCGTCTTTTATTAAAGATACCATCTTAACACGCCGGTTAACCATTTGCCAGAGTTTTCGGTTAATGGTTTGCCACCTTCAACCCATTTGGTTAACCATTTGCCGCCGACAATTTTCAGTTCATCAGTTGCCACATTCAGACTTTCTTCTCCGGTTGCATTTCGCGGACTTCCAGCGCGCTCGGCTTCGGGTCGGCCCGCAGGAATGTGGTAGCGTTCGATGCCGCTTGCCTTCCTCTTCCCCGCGCCGCGCACCCGACGAGCACAGCTGGCCCACCAGCGGAGATAGCCGTCGGAAAGCGGTCTCCAGCCAACGGCTGCACCTCCGCCGGCCAAAGAGCCGGCCGCACGCCGTCGCTGGCCTCCGGTGCGACCCGTCCGGCCGCAGCGGACGCTCTTTACCCGCGCCAGTTGCCACGTTGCGTCGTCATGTTACTGCCCAAAGACTGCAGCGGATGCCGGTTGCCCGGCGGGCCAAGCGGCCTAGCGACGCCGTGCCTCGTCCATGCGGGAGCGGGCTGATACCGCCGCCTGCGGGGTCG
>NW_027254742.1:107500-110000 GCF_044704955.1 Pristiophorus japonicus | reverse complement strand
TGCCAAGCCCTCTGACTCGTTATTGGATGCCCGGTCTGCCCACCGGCGGTGGGCGCATTGCGGGGCAGAACGGGAGGAACGCCGGAGTCGGTAACACACCAGCCGGAGCTGGCCCCACTCCGAGCCCTCCCACGTCGGACACGAGTCGCCAAATCGATCGGTGGATACCGAGCACACAACACGCAGGGGAACTTGGTGAAAGAACTGCGCGTGTGCTTAACTACTCAGTAAAACAGATTTCCCTCACCCAGGGGCTTGCATCTGTGACAGACAGCGTCCTTTGTTGCGCAAAGACGGAGGGCCGTTGGAAACTAGTCTGTCCTGAGAGCCGGGCACGGGTACAAGCGGGGCTGCTGGCTCCCAGAGTACGATTTCAGCAAAACACCAAAGAGTTTGAAAAGTACAACAAAAGACTTTGTCAAAATTGTTCCAAGTCTCGCACACCGGTCATTTTGTGACTTTCCAAGTGCTCTTTTCAAAGGTCTCTTTCCTGAGATTGAGCACCTTTCAGCAAAGCATCACTTTTCGGGCGCTTTCAAAGTGTACCCGCTGTCGTAAAAATGTTCTGAAAATCGTGTTCCCGAAAATCTCCGGGCACCCCGCCAACCCCCAAGGACAGAAATGACAAGTGTCAAGTTGGCGGGGCGTCGGGCCACCTGCTGCCGGCCATGAGCATCCAAATCCCCGCAAAAGGGGCATTTTCATTTCTTCATCGGGACTTCCGGCAATTTCCAAGGTTCAACTCATTAACGTTGTTCGCAGACACTTGCCAGAAAATGCAAGTGGCCACTTTGCCGGGCCGACTCGCTTGCCCAAGCGGGAAACCATCAACCGAAGGCCCGGTAAGGCGGCCGAATCTGACCTCATAGACTTCCACACAACGGGACTTTTGACTTTCCCGGCCGCGGGTGGCCTCCACCCGGCCTCAGCCATCAGCCCTGCCTGCCTCCAGCCGCCTTCTGGTTAATGAGTTATCCAGCCTGGCACTTCGGTTGCGCCAGCGAGACCAAGTCTCGGCTTTGGTTAATGATTTGAGCCGAACCGACCTACCCCCCGCCCCCGCGGGCTGAACTCGGGCAGGTCTGCCGATTTCCCGACTCCTTTCGGGGCCTAATCGCGTCGCGCGAGCCGCCTGGCGCGATCGGGGACCATGCCCCGGCACCTGCCAGGCCTCGGGCAGCCGCTTTTGAAGCCCGACCAAAAACCCGAAAAATGGGCAAAAAGGGAATAAATTCCCGCCCAAAAAGGGTGAATAGTCGGTTGGGCGGCAGCCCTGGTCGGTCTCTGCAGACCTGGAGGCTCGAGACGTTTGTTTGGAAAACTCACCAAGTCTCGATTCTGCCACCTCCTACCTCTGTGCAGATACCCCGCCAACCCCCAAGGACAGAAATGACAAGTGTCAAGTTGGCGGGGCGTCGGGCCACCTGCTGCCGGCCATGAGCATCCAAATCCCCGCAAAAGGGGCATTTTCATTTCTTCATCGGGACTTCCGGCAATTGCCGAGGTTCAACTCATTAACGTTGTTCGCAGACACTTGCCAGAAAATGCAAGTGGCCACTTTGCCGGGCCGACTCGCTTGCCCAAGCGGGAAACCATCAACCGAAGGCCCGGTAAGGCGGCCGAATCTGACCTCATAGACTTCCACACAACGGGACTTTTGACTTTCCCGGCCGCGGGTGGCCTCCACCCGGCCTCAGCCATCAGCCCTGCCTGCCTCCAGCCGCCTTCTGGTTAATGAGTTATCCAGCCTGGCACTTCGGTTGCGCCAGCGAGACCAAGTCTCGGCTTTGGTTAATGATTTGAGCCGAACCGACCTGCCCCCCGCCTCCCCCGGGCTGAACTCGGGCAGGTCTGCCGATTTCCCGACTCCTTTCGGGGCCTAATCGGGTCGCGCGAGCCGCCTGGCGCGACCGGGGACATGCCCCGGCCTCTGCCAGGCCTCGGGCTGCCGTTTTTGAAGCCCGACCAAAAACCCGAAAAATGGACAAAAATGGAAAAAATTCCCGCCCAAAAAGGGTGAATAGTCGGTTGGGCGGCAGCCCTGGTCGGTCTCTGCAGACCTGGAGGCTCGAGACGTGACTTTGGAAAACTCACCAATTCTCGATCAGCCACCTCCTACCTCTGTGCAGGTACCCCGCCAACCCCCAAGGACAGAAATGACAAGTGTCAAGTTGGCGGGACGGATTTGACTTCGGTCGCCGAGCCCTGGAACTAATTTCCCGCAAACGGCTTCGGATTTAGCTCCATCCAGACTTCCGGGACGAAACTTGACAGGCCGTATCTCCGCACTCCCGGAGCGCAGCCGCACCGTTCCGGCACCCATCGACGCGGCTGGCCGAGCCCGAGCGAACGCACCCCACGGCGGACGGCTAGGCCTTTCCGATTTTTTCACCCTTTTTCCCGAAAAGATTCCAACTGGCAGGGACATTCGCCCGACGGCTTAAAGACATGCCCTTCTGCCACACTAACGTCCCCGCCTTCGTTTGGCTATGTTGGCTTC
>NW_027254742.1:77500-82500 GCF_044704955.1 Pristiophorus japonicus | reverse complement strand
GTTGGCGGGGCGTCGGGCCACCTGCTGCCGGCCATGAGCATCCAAATCCCCGCAAAAGGGGCATTTTCATTTCTTCATCGGGACTTCCGGCAATTGCCGAGGTTCAACTCATTAACGTTGTTCGCAGACACTTGCCAGAAAATGCAAGTGGCCACTTTGCCGGGCCGACTCGCTTGCCCAAGCGGGAAACCATCAACCGAAGGCCCGGTAAGGCGGCCGAATCTGACCTCATAGACTTCCACACAACGGGACTTTTGACTTTCCCGGCCGCGGGTGGCCTCCACCCGGCCTCAGCCATCAGCCCTGCCTGCCTCCAGCCGCCTTCTGGTTAATGAGTTATCCAGCCTGGCACTTCGGTTGCGCCAGCGAGACCAAGTCTCGGCTTTGGTTAATGATTTGAGCCGAACCGACCTGCCCCCCGCCACCGCGGGCTGAACTCGGCAAGGTCTGCCGATTTCCCGACTCCTTTCGGGGCCTAATCGGGTCGCGCGAGCCGCCTGGCGCGATCGGGGCCCATGCCCCGGCCTCTGCCAGGCCTCGGGCAGCCGCTTTTGAAGCCCGACCAAAAACCCGAAAAATGGGCAAAAAGGGAATAAATTCCCGCCCAAAAAGGGTGAATAGTCGGTTGGGCGGCAGCCCTGGTCGGTCTCTGCAGACCTGGAGGCTCGAGACGTTTGTTTGGAAAACTCACCAAGTCTCGATTCTGCCACCTCCTACCTCTGTGCAGATACCCCGCCAACCCCCAAGGACAGAAATGACAAGTGTCAAGTTGGCGGGGCGTCGGGCCACCTGCTGCCGGCCATGAGCATCCAAATCCCCGCAAAAGGGGCATTTTCATTTCTTCATCGGGACTTCCGGCAATTTCCAAGGTTCAACTCATTAACGTTGTTCGCAGACACTTGCCAGAAAATGCAAGTGGCCACTTTGCCGGGCCGACTCGCTTGCCCAAGCGGGAAACCATCAACCGAAGGCCCGGTAAGGCGGCCGAATCTGACCTCATAGACTTCCACACAACGGGACTTTTGACTTTCCCGGCCGCGGGTGGCCTCCACCCGGCCTCAGCCATCAGCCCTGCCTGCCTCCAGCCGCCTTCTGGTTAATGAGTTATCCAGCCTGGCACTTCGGTTGCGCCAGCGAGACCAAGTCTCGGCTTTGGTTAATGATTTGAGCCGAACCGACCTGCCCCCCGCCCCCCCCGGGCTGAACTCGGGCAGGTCTGCCGATTTCCCGACTCCTTTCGGGGCCTAATCGGGTCGCGCGAGCCGCCTGGCGCGATCGGGGACCATGCCCCGGCCTCTGCCAGGCCTCGGGCAGCCGCTTTTGAAGCCCGACCAAAAACCCGAAAAATGGGCAAAAAGGGAATAAATTCCCGCCCAAAAAGGGTGAATAGTCGGTTGGGCGGCAGCCCTGGTCGGTCTCTGCAGACCTGGAGGCTCGAGACGTTTGTTTGGAAAACTCACCAAGTCTCGATTCTGCCACCTCCTACCTCTGTGCAGATACCCCGCCAACCCCCAAGGACAGAAATGACAAGTGTCAAGTTGGCGGGGCGTCGGGCCACCTGCTGCCGGCCATGAGCATCCAAATCCCCGCAAAAGGGGCATTTTCATTTCTTCATCGGGACTTCCGGCAATTTCCGAGGTTCAACTCATTAACGTTGTTCGCAGACACTTGCCAGAAAATGCAAGTGGCCACTTTGCCGGGCCGACTCGCTTGCCCAAGCGGGAAACCATCAACCGAAGGCCCGGTAAGGCGGCCGAATCTGACCTCATAGACTTCCACACAACGGGACTTTTGACTTTCCCGGCCGCGGGTGGCCTCCACCCGGCCTCAGCCATCAGCCCTGCCTGCCTCCAGCCGCCTTCTGGTTAATGAGTTATCCAGCCTGGCACTTCGGTTGCGCCAGCGAGACCAAGTCTCGGCTTTGGTTAATGATTTGAGCCGAACCGACCTGCCCCCCGCCACCGCGGGCTGAACTCGGCAAGGTCTGCCGATTTCCCGACTCCTTTCGGGGCCTAATCGGGTCGCGCGAGCCGCCTGGCGCGATCGGGGCCCATGCCCCGGCCTCTGCCAGGCCTCGGGCAGCCGCTTTTGAAGCCCGACCAAAAACCCGAAAAATGGGCAAAAAGGGAATAAATTCCCGCCCAAAAAGGGTGAATAGTCGGTTGGGCGGCAGCCCTGGTCGGTCTCTGCAGACCTGGAGGCTCGAGACGTTTGTTTGGAAAACTCACCAAGTCTCGATTCTGCCACCTCCTACCTCTGTGCAGATACCCCGCCAACCCCCAAGGACAGAAATGACAAGTGTCAAGTTGGCGGGGCGTCGGGCCACCTGCTGCCGGCCATGAGCATCCAAATCCCCGCAAAAGGGGCATTTTCATTTCTTCATCGGGACTTCCGGCAATTTCCAAGGTTCAACTCATTAACGTTGTTCGCAGACACTTGCCAGAAAATGCAAGTGGCCACTTTGCCGGGCCGACTCGCTTGCCCAAGCGGGAAACCATCAACCGAAGGCCCGGTAAGGCGGCCGAATCTGACCTCATAGACTTCCACACAACGGGACTTTTGACTTTCCCGGCCGCGGGTGGCCTCCACCCGGCCTCAGCCATCAGCCCTGCCTGCCTCCAGCCGCCTTCTGGTTAATGAGTTATCCAGCCTGGCACTTCGGTTGCGCCAGCGAGACCAAGTCTCGGCTTTGGTTAATGATTTGAGCCGAACCGACCTACCCCCCGCCCCCGCGGGCTGAACTCGGGCAGGTCTGCCGATTTCCCGACTCCTTTCGGGGCCTAATCGCGTCGCGCGAGCCGCCTGGCGCGATCGGGGACCATGCCCCGGCACCTGCCAGGCCTCGGGCAGCCGCTTTTGAAGCCCGACCAAAAACCCGAAAAATGGGCAAAAAGGGAATAAATTCCCGCCCAAAAAGGGTGAATAGTCGGTTGGGCGGCAGCCCTGGTCGGTCTCTGCAGACCTGGAGGCTCGAGACGTTTGTTTGGAAAACTCACCAAGTCTCGATTCTGCCACCTCCTACCTCTGTGCAGATACCCCGCCAACCCCCAAGGACAGAAATGACAAGTGTCAAGTTGGCGGGGCGTCGGGCCACCTGCTGCCGGCCATGAGCATCCAAATCCCCGCAAAAGGGGCATTTTCATTTCTTCATCGGGACTTCCGACAATTGCCGAGGTTCAACTCATTAACGTTGTTCGCAGACACTTGCCAGAAAATGCAAGTGGCCACTTTGCCGGGCCGACTCGCTTGCCCAAGCGGGAAACCATCAACCGCAGGCCCGGTAAGGCGGCCGAATCTGACCTCATAGACTTCCACACAACGGGACTTTTGACTTTCCCGGCCGCGGGTGGCCTCCACCCGGCCTCAGCCATCAGCCCTGCCTGCCTCCAGCCGCCTTCTGGTTAATGAGTTATCCAGCCTGGCACTTCGGTTGCGCCAGCGAGACCAAGTCTCGGCTTTGGTTAATGATTTGAGCCGAACCGACCTGCCCCCCGCCTCCCCCGGGCTGAACTCGGGCAGGTCTGCCGATTTCCCGACTCCTTTCGGGGCCTAATCGGGTCGCGCGAGCCGCCTGGCGCGACCGGGGACATGCCCCGGCCTCTGCCAGGCCTCGGGCTGCCGTTTTTGAAGCCCGACCAAAAACCCGAAAAATGGACAAAAATGGAAAAAATTCCCGCCCAAAAAGGGTGAATAGTCGGTTGGGCGGCAGCCCTGGTCGGTCTCTGCAGACCTGGAGGCTCGAGACGTGACTTTGGAAAACTCACCAATTCTCGATCAGCCACCTCCTACCTCTGTGCAGGTACCCCGCCAACCCCCAAGGACAGAAATGACAAGTGTCAAGTTGGCGGGACGGATTTGACTTCGGTCGCCGAGCCCTGGAACTAATTTCCCGCAAACGGCTTCGGATTTAGCTCCATCCAGACTTCCGGGACGAAACTTGACAGGCCGTATCTCCGCACTCCCGGAGCGCAGCCGCACCGTTCCGGCACCCATCGACGCGGCTGGCCGAGCCCGAGCGAACGCACCCCACGGCGGACGGCTAGGCCTTTCCGATTTTTTCACCCTTTTTCCCGAAAAGATTCCAACTGGCAGGGACATTCGCCCGACGGCTTAAAGACATGCCCTTCTGCCACACTAACGTCCCCGCCTTCGTTTGGCTATGTTGGCTTCGTCATTTCCGTCTTTTATTAAAGATACCATCTTAACACGCCGGTTAACCATTTGCCAGAGTTTTCGGTTAATGGTTTGCCACCTTCAACCCATTTGGTTAACCATTTGCCGCCGACAATTTTCAGTTCATCAGTTGCCACATTCAGACTTTCTTCTCCGGTTGCATTTCGCGGACTTCCAGCGCGCTCGGCTTCGGGTCGGCCCGCAGGAATGTGGTAGCGTTCGATGCCGCTTGCCTTCCTCTTCCCCGCGCCGCGCACCCGACGAGCACAGCTGGCCCACCAGCGGAGATAGCCGTCGGAAAGCGGTCTCCAGCCAACGGCTGCACCTCCGCCGGCCAAAGAGCCGGCCGCACGCCGTCGCTGGCCTCCGGTGCGACCCGTCCGGCCGCAGCGGACGCTCTTTACCCGCGCCAGTTGCCACGTTGCGTCGTCATGTTACTGCCCAAAGACTGCAGCGGATGCCGGTTGCCCGGCGGGCCAAGCGGCCTAGCGACGCCGTGCCTCGTCCATGCGGGAGCGGGCTGACACCGCCGCCTGCGGGGTCGCCGCCGCTTTCCAACGAGGTATGGCCGACAGCGGTCCGACACGGGACGGCGGAGAGATCCGCATTTCGGCCCCGGCCGCATCAGACAGCCAGAACTGGCCGACCGAAGTTTTCCACCCGCCGGCTGGCCGATCAAGCCCGCTTCCGAAGAAAGGCGCTCGGCTTGCAGGCCGCTCCGCCATTCAGCATCCCTGGCTGCCCGGCACAGGTTACAAGATGCACCCCCAATGACGCAGCAGACCATTGTCGCTCAAGCAGCTTCATGCCGCCAGCCCAACAACAAC
>NW_027254742.1:57500-67500 GCF_044704955.1 Pristiophorus japonicus | reverse complement strand
TGTTGCGCAAAGACGGAGGGCCGTTGGAAACTAGTCTGTCCTGAGAGCCGGGCACGGGTACAAGCGGGGCTGCTGGCTCCCAGAGTACGATTTCAGCAAAACACCAAAGAGTTTGAAAAGTACAACAAAAGACTTTGTCAAAATTGTTCCAAGTCTCGCACACCGGTCATTTTGTGACTTTCCAAGTGCTCTTTTCAAAGGTCTCTTTCCTGAGATTGAGCACCTTTCAGCAAAGCATCACTTTTCGGGCGCTTTCAAAGTGTACCCGCTGTCGTAAAAATGTTCTGAAAATCGTGTTCCCGAAAATCTCCGGGCACCCCGCCAACCCCCAAGGACAGAAATGACAAGTGTCAAGTTGGCGGGGCGTCGGGCCACCTGCTGCCGGCCATGAGCATCCAAATCCCCGCAAAAGGGGCATTTTCATTTCTTCATCGGGACTTCCGGCAATTTCCAAGGTTCAACTCATTAACGTTGTTCGCAGACACTTGCCAGAAAATGCAAGTGGCCACTTTGCCGGGCCGACTCGCTTGCCCAAGCGGGAAACCATCAACCGAAGGCCCGGTAAGGCGGCCGAATCTGACCTCATAGACTTCCACACAACGGGACTTTTGACTTTCCCGGCCGCGGGTGGCCTCCACCCGGCCTCAGCCATCAGCCCTGCCTGCCTCCAGCCGCCTTCTGGTTAATGAGTTATCCAGCCTGGCACTTCGGTTGCGCCAGCGAGACCAAGTCTCGGCTTTGGTTAATGATTTGAGCCGAACCGACCTGCCCCCCGCCCCCCCCGGGCTGAACTCGGGCAGGTCTGCCGATTTCCCGACTCCTTTCGGGGCCTAATCGGGTCGCGCGAGCCGCCTGGCGCGATCGGGGACCATGCCCCGGCCTCTGCCAGGCCTCGGGCAGCCGCTTTTGAAGCCCGACCAAAAACCCGAAAAATGGGCAAAAAGGGAATAAATTCCCGCCCAAAAAGGGTGAATAGTCGGTTGGGCGGCAGCCCTGGTCGGTCTCTGCAGACCTGGAGGCTCGAGACGTTTGTTTGGAAAACTCACCAAGTCTCGATTCTGCCACCTCCTACCTCTGTGCAGATACCCCGCCAACCCCCAAGGACAGAAATGACAAGTGTCAAGTTGGCGGGGCGTCGGGCCACCTGCTGCCGGCCATGAGCATCCAAATCCCCGCAAAAGGGGCATTTTCATTTCTTCATCGGGACTTCCGACAATTGCCGAGGTTCAACTCATTAACGTTGTTCGCAGACACTTGCCAGAAAATGCAAGTGGCCACTTTGCCGGGCCGACTCGCTTGCCCAAGCGGGAAACCATCAACCGAAGGCCCGGTAAGGCGGCCGAATCTGACCTCATAGACTTCCACACAACGGGACTTTTGACTTTCCCGGCCGCGGGTGGCCTCCACCCGGCCTCAGCCATCAGCCCTGCCTGCCTCCAGCCGCCTTCTGGTTAATGAGTTATCCAGCCTGGCACTTCGGTTGCGCCAGCGAGACCAAGTCTCGGCTTTGGTTAATGATTTGAGCCGAACCGACCTGCCCCCCGCCACCGCGGGCTGAACTCGGCAAGGTCTGCCGATTTCCCGACTCCTTTCGGGGCCTAATCGGGTCGCGCGAGCCGCCTGGCGCGATCGGGGCCCATGCCCCGGCCTCTGCCAGGCCTCGGGCAGCCGCTTTTGAAGCCCGACCAAAAACCCGAAAAATGGGCAAAAAGGGAATAAATTCCCGCCCAAAAAGGGTGAATAGTCGGTTGGGCGGCAGCCCTGGTCGGTCTCTGCAGACCTGGAGGCTCGAGACGTTTGTTTGGAAAACTCACCAAGTCTCGATTCTGCCACCTCCTACCTCTGTGCAGATACCCCGCCAACCCCCAAGGACAGAAATGACAAGTGTCAAGTTGGCGGGGCGTCGGGCCACCTGCTGCCGGCCATGAGCATCCAAATCCCCGCAAAAGGGGCATTTTCATTTCTTCATCGGGACTTCCGACAATTGCCGAGGTTCAACTCATTAACGTTGTTCGCAGACACTTGCCAGAAAATGCAAGTGGCCACTTTGCCGGGCCGACTCGCTTGCCCAAGCGGGAAACCATCAACCGAAGGCCCGGTAAGGCGGCCGAATCTGACCTCATAGACTTCCACACAACGGGACTTTTGACTTTCCCGGCCGCGGGTGGCCTCCACCCGGCCTCAGCCATCAGCCCTGCCTGCCTCCAGCCGCCTTCTGGTTAATGAGTTATCCAGCCTGGCACTTCGGTTGCGCCAGCGAGACCAAGTCTCGGCTTTGGTTAATGATTTGAGCCGAACCGACCTGCCCCCCGCCCCCCCCGGGCTGAACTCGGGCAGGTCTGCCGATTTCCCGACTCCTTTCGGGGCCTAATCGGGTCGCGCGAGCCGCCTGGCGCGATCGGGGACCATGCCCCGGCCTCTGCCAGGCCTCGGGCAGCCGCTTTTGAAGCCCGACCAAAAACCCGAAAAATGGGCAAAAAGGGAATAAATTCCCGCCCAAAAAGGGTGAATAGTCGGTTGGGCGGCAGCCCTGGTCGGTCTCTGCAGACCTGGAGGCTCGAGACGTTTGTTTGGAAAACTCACCAAGTCTCGATTCTGCCACCTCCTACCTCTGTGCAGATACCCCGCCAACCCCCAAGGACAGAAATGACAAGTGTCAAGTTGGCGGGGCGTCGGGCCACCTGCTGCCGGCCATGAGCATCCAAATCCCCGCAAAAGGGGCATTTTCATTTCTTCATCGGGACTTCCGACAATTGCCGAGGTTCAACTCATTAACGTTGTTCGCAGACACTTGCCAGAAAATGCAAGTGGCCACTTTGCCGGGCCGACTCGCTTGCCCAAGCGGGAAACCATCAACCGCAGGCCCGGTAAGGCGGCCGAATCTCACCTCATAGACTTCCACACAACGGGACTTTTGACTTTCCCGGCCGCGGGTGGCCTCCACCCGGCCTCAGCCATCAGCCCTGCCTGCCTCCAGCCGCCTTCTGGTTAATGAGTTATCCAGCCTGGCACTTCGGTTGCGCCAGCGAGACCAAGTCTCGGCTTTGGTTAATGATTTGAGCCGAACCGACCTGCCCCCCGCCCCCCCCGGGCTGAACTCGGGCAGGTCTGCCGATTTCCCGACTCCTTTCGGGGCCTAATCGGGTCGCGCGAGCCGCCTGGCGCGATCGGGGACCATGCCCCGGCCTCTGCCAGGCCTCGGGCAGCCGCTTTTGAAGCCCGACCAAAAACCCGAAAAATGGGCAAAAAGGGAATAAATTCCCGCCCAAAAAGGGTGAATAGTCGGTTGGGCGGCAGCCCTGGTCGGTCTCTGCAGACCTGGAGGCTCGAGACGTTTGTTTGGAAAACTCACCAAGTCTCGATTCTGCCACCTCCTACCTCTGTGCAGATACCCCGCCAACCCCCAAGGACAGAAATGACAAGTGTCAAGTTGGCGGGGCGTCGGGCCACCTGCTGCCGGCCATGAGCATCCAAATCCCCGCAAAAGGGGCATTTTCATTTCTTCATCGGGACTTCCGGCAATTTCCGAGGTTCAACTCATTAACGTTGTTCGCAGACACTTGCCAGAAAATGCAAGTGGCCACTTTGCCGGGCCGACTCGCTTGCCCAAGCGGGAAACCATCAACCGAAGGCCCGGTAAGGCGGCCGAATCTGACCTCATAGACTTCCACACAACGGGACTTTTGACTTTCCCGGCCGCGGGTGGCCTCCACCCGGCCTCAGCCATCAGCCCTGCCTGCCTCCAGCCGCCTTCTGGTTAATGAGTTATCCAGCCTGGCACTTCGGTTGCGCCAGCGAGACCAAGTCTCGGCTTTGGTTAATGATTTGAGCCGAACCGACCTGCCCCCCGCCACCGCGGGCTGAACTCGGCAAGGTCTGCCGATTTCCCGACTCCTTTCGGGGCCTAATCGGGTCGCGCGAGCCGCCTGGCGCGATCGGGGCCCATGCCCCGGCCTCTGCCAGGCCTCGGGCAGCCGCTTTTGAAGCCCGACCAAAAACCCGAAAAATGGGCAAAAAGGGAATAAATTCCCGCCCAAAAAGGGTGAATAGTCGGTTGGGCGGCAGCCCTGGTCGGTCTCTGCAGACCTGGAGGCTCGAGACGTTTGTTTGGAAAACTCACCAAGTCTCGATTCTGCCACCTCCTACCTCTGTGCAGATACCCCGCCAACCCCCAAGGACAGAAATGACAAGTGTCAAGTTGGCGGGGCGTCGGGCCACCTGCTGCCGGCCATGAGCATCCAAATCCCCGCAAAAGGGGCATTTTCATTTCTTCATCGGGACTTCCGGCAATTTCCGAGGTTCAACTCATTAACGTTGTTCGCAGACACTTGCCAGAAAATGCAAGTGGCCACTTTGCCGGGCCGACTCGCTTGCCCAAGCGGGAAACCATCAACCGAAGGCCCGGTAAGGCGGCCGAATCTGACCTCATAGACTTCCACACAACGGGACTTTTGACTTTCCCGGCCGCGGGTGGCCTCCACCCGGCCTCAGCCATCAGCCCTGCCTGCCTCCAGCCGCCTTCTGGTTAATGAGTTATCCAGCCTGGCACTTCGGTTGCGCCAGCGAGACCAAGTCTCGGCTTTGGTTAATGATTTGAGCCGAACCGACCTGCCCCCCGCCCCCCCCGGGCTGAACTCGGCAAGGTCTGCCGATTTCCCGACTCCTTTCGGGGCCTAATCGGGTCGCGCGAGCCGCCTGGCGCGATCGGGGACCATGCCCCGGCCTCTGCCAGGCCTCGGGCAGCCGCTTTTGAAGCCCGACCAAAAACCCGAAAAATGGGCAAAAAGGGAATAAATTCCCGCCCAAAAAGGGTGAATAGTCGGTTGGGCGGCAGCCCTGGTCGGTCTCTGCAGACCTGGAGGCTCGAGACGTTTGTTTGGAAAACTCACCAAGTCTCGATTCTGCCACCTCCTACCTCTGTGCAGATACCCCGCCAACCCCCAAGGACAGAAATGACAAGTGTCAAGTTGGCGGGGCGTCGGGCCACCTGCTGCCGGCCATGAGCATCCAAATCCCCGCAAAAGGGGCATTTTCATTTCTTCATCGGGACTTCCGACAATTGCCGAGGTTCAACTCATTAACGTTGTTCGCAGACACTTGCCAGAAAATGCAAGTGGCCACTTTGCCGGGCCGACTCGCTTGCCCAAGCGGGAAACCATCAACCGAAGGCCCGGTAAGGCGGCCGAATCTGACCTCATAGACTTCCACACAACGGGACTTTTGACTTTCCCGGCCGCGGGTGGCCTCCACCCGGCCTCAGCCATCAGCCCTGCCTGCCTCCAGCCGCCTTCTGGTTAATGAGTTATCCAGCCTGGCACTTCGGTTGCGCCAGCGAGACCAAGTCTCGGCTTTGGTTAATGATTTGAGCCGAACCGACCTGCCCCCCGCCACCGCGGGCTGAACTCGGCAAGGTCTGCCGATTTCCCGACTCCTTTCGGGGCCTAATCGGGTCGCGCGAGCCGCCTGGCGCGATCGGGGCCCATGCCCCGGCCTCTGCCAGGCCTCGGGCAGCCGCTTTTGAAGCCCGACCAAAAACCCGAAAAATGGGCAAAAAGGGAATAAATTCCCGCCCAAAAAGGGTGAATAGTCGGTTGGGCGGCAGCCCTGGTCGGTCTCTGCAGACCTGGAGGCTCGAGACGTTTGTTTGGAAAACTCACCAAGTCTCGATTCTGCCACCTCCTACCTCTGTGCAGATACCCCGCCAACCCCCAAGGACAGAAATGACAAGTGTCAAGTTGGCGGGGCGTCGGGCCACCTGCTGCCGGCCATGAGCATCCAAATCCCCGCAAAAGGGGCATTTTCATTTCTTCATCGGGACTTCCGGCAATTTCCAAGGTTCAACTCATTAACGTTGTTCGCAGACACTTGCCAGAAAATGCAAGTGGCCACTTTGCCGGGCCGACTCGCTTGCCCAAGCGGGAAACCATCAACCGAAGGCCCGGTAAGGCGGCCGAATCTGACCTCATAGACTTCCACACAACGGGACTTTTGACTTTCCCGGCCGCGGGTGGCCTCCACCCGGCCTCAGCCATCAGCCCTGCCTGCCTCCAGCCGCCTTCTGGTTAATGAGTTATCCAGCCTGGCACTTCGGTTGCGCCAGCGAGACCAAGTCTCGGCTTTGGTTAATGATTTGAGCCGAACCGACCTGCCCCCCGCCCCCCCCGGGCTGAACTCGGGCAGGTCTGCCGATTTCCCGACTCCTTTCGGGGCCTAATCGGGTCGCGCGAGCCGCCTGGCGCGATCGGGGACCATGCCCCGGCCTCTGCCAGGCCTCGGGCAGCCGCTTTTGAAGCCCGACCAAAAACCCGAAAAATGGGCAAAAAGGGAATAAATTCCCGCCCAAAAAGGGTGAATAGTCGGTTGGGCGGCAGCCCTGGTCGGTCTCTGCAGACCTGGAGGCTCGAGACGTTTGTTTGGAAAACTCACCAAGTCTCGATTCTGCCACCTCCTACCTCTGTGCAGATACCCCGCCAACCCCCAAGGACAGAAATGACAAGTGTCAAGTTGGCGGGGCGTCGGGCCACCTGCTGCCGGCCATGAGCATCCAAATCGCCGCAAAAGGGGCATTTTCATTTCTTCATCGGGACTTCCGACAATTGCCGAGGTTCAACTCATTAACGTTGTTCGCAGACACTTGCCAGAAAATGCAAGTGGCCACTTTGCCGGGCCGACTCGCTTGCCCAAGCGGGAAACCATCAACCGCAGGCCCGGTAAGGCGGCCGAATCTGACCTCATAGACTTCCACACAACGGGACTTTTGACTTTCCCGGCCGCGGGTGGCCTCCACCCGGCCTCAGCCATCAGCCCTGCCTGCCTCCAGCCGCCTTCTGGTTAATGAGTTATCCAGCCTGGCACTTCGGTTGCGCCAGCGAGACCAAGTCTCGGCTTTGGTTAATGATTTGAGCCGAACCGACCTGCCCCCCGCCCCCCCCGGGCTGAACTCGGGCAGGTCTGCCGATTTCCCGACTCCTTTCGGGGCCTAATCGGGTCGCGCGAGCCGCCTGGCGCGATCGGGGACCATGCCCCGGCCTCTGCCAGGCCTCGGGCAGCCGCTTTTGAAGCCCGACCAAAAACCCGAAAAATGGGCAAAAAGGGAATAAATTCCCGCCCAAAAAGGGTGAATAGTCGGTTGGGCGGCAGCCCTGGTCGGTCTCTGCAGACCTGGAGGCTCGAGACGTTTGTTTGGAAAACTCACCAAGTCTCGATTCTGCCACCTCCTACCTCTGTGCAGATACCCCGCCAACCCCCAAGGACAGAAATGACAAGTGTCAAGTTGGCGGGGCGTCGGGCCACCTGCTGCCGGCCATGAGCATCCAAATCCCCGCAAAAGGGGCATTTTCATTTCTTCATCGGGACTTCCGGCAATTTCCGAGGTTCAACTCATTAACGTTGTTCGCAGACACTTGCCAGAAAATGCAAGTGGCCACTTTGCCGGGCCGACTCGCTTGCCCAAGCGGGAAACCATCAACCGAAGGCCCGGTAAGGCGGCCGAATCTGACCTCATAGACTTCCACACAACGGGACTTTTGACTTTCCCGGCCGCGGGTGGCCTCCACCCGGCCTCAGCCATCAGCCCTGCCTGCCTCCAGCCGCCTTCTGGTTAATGAGTTATCCAGCCTGGCACTTCGGTTGCGCCAGCGAGACCAAGTCTCGGCTTTGGTTAATGATTTGAGCCGAACCGACCTGCCCCCCGCCCCCGCGGGCTGAACTCGGCAAGGTCTGCCGATTTCCCGACTCCTTTCGGGGCCTAATCGGGTCGCGCGAGCCGCCTGGCGCGATCGGGGACCATGCCCCGGCACCTGCCAGGCCTCGGGCAGCCGCTTTTGAAGCCCGACCAAAAACCCGAAAAATGGGCAAAAAGGGAATAAATTCCCGCCCAAAAAGGGTGAATAGTCGGTTGGGCGGCAGCCCTGGTCGGTCTCTGCAGACCTGGAGGCTCGAGACGTTTGTTTGGAAAACTCACCAAGTCTCGATTCTGCCACCTCCTACCTCTGTGCAGATACCCCGCCAACCCCCAAGGACAGAAATGACAAGTGTCAAGTTGGCGGGGCGTCGGGCCACCTGCTGCCGGCCATGAGCATCCAAATCCCCGCAAAAGGGGCATTTTCATTTCTTCATCGGGACTTCCGACAATTGCCGAGGTTCAACTCATTAACGTTGTTCGCAGACACTTGCCAGAAAATGCAAGTGGCCACTTTGCCGGGCCGACTCGCTTGCCCAAGCGGGAAACCATCAACCGCAGGCCCGGTAAGGCGGCCGAATCTGACCTCATAGACTTCCACACAACGGGACTTTTGACTTTCCCGGCCGCGGGTGGCCTCCACCCGGCCTCAGCCATCAGCCCTGCCTGCCTCCAGCCGCCTTCTGGTTAATGAGTTATCCAGCCTGGCACTTCGGTTGCGCCAGCGAGACCAAGTCTCGGCTTTGGTTAATGATTTGAGCCGAACCGACCTGCCCCCCGCCTCCCCCGGGCTGAACTCGGGCAGGTCTGCCGATTTCCCGACTCCTTTCGGGGCCTAATCGGGTCGCGCGAGCCGCCTGGCGCGACCGGGGACATGCCCCGGCCTCTGCCAGGCCTCGGGCTGCCGTTTTTGAAGCCCGACCAAAAACCCGAAAAATGGACAAAAATGGAAAAAATTCCCGCCCAAAAAGGGTGAATAGTCGGTTGGGCGGCAGCCCTGGTCGGTCTCTGCAGACCTGGAGGCTCGAGACGTGACTTTGGAAAACTCACCAATTCTCGATCAGCCACCTCCTACCTCTGTGCAGGTACCCCGCCAACCCCCAAGGACAGAAATGACAAGTGTCAAGTTGGCGGGACGGATTTGACTTCGGTCGCCGAGCCCTGGAACTAATTTCCCGCAAACGGCTTCGGATTTAGCTCCATCCAGACTTCCGGGACGAAACTTGACAGGCCGTATCTCCGCACTCCCGGAGCGCAGCCGCACCGTTCCGGCACCCATCGACGCGGCTGGCCGAGCCCGAGCGAACGCACCCCACGGCGGACGGCTAGGCCTTTCCGATTTTTTCACCCTTTTTCCCGAAAAGATTCCAACTGGCAGGGACATTCGCCCGACGGCTTAAAGACATGCCCTTCTGCCACACTAACGTCCCCGCCTTCGTTTGGCTATGTTGGCTTCGTCATTTCCGTCTTTTATTAAAGATACCATCTTAACACGCCGGTTAACCATTTGCCAGAGTTTTCGGTTAATGGTTTGCCACCTTCAACCCATTTGGTTAACCATTTGCCGCCGACAATTTTCAGTTCATCAGTTGCCACATTCAGACTTTCTTCTCCGGTTGCATTTCGCGGACTTCCAGCGCGCTCGGCTTCGGGTCGGCCCGCAGGAATGTGGTAGCGTTCGATGCCGCTTGCCTTCCTCTTCCTCGCGCCGCGCACCCGACGAGCACAGCTGGCCCACCAGCGGAGATAGCCGTCGGAAAGCGGTCTCCAGCCAACGGCTGCACCTCCGCCGGCCAAAGAGCCGGCCGCACGCCGTCGCTGGCCTCCGGTGCGACCCGTCCGGCCGCAGCGGACGCTCTTTACCCGCGCCAGTTGCCACGTTGCGTCGTCATGTTACTGCCCAAAGACTGCAGCGGATGCCGGTTGCCCGGCGGGCCAAGCGGCCTAGCGACGCCGTGCCTCGTCCATGCGGGAGCGGGCTGACACCGCCGCCTGCGGCGTCGCCGCCGCTTTCCAACGAGGTATGGCCGACAGCGGTCCGACACGGGACGGCGGAGAGATCCGCATTTCGGCCCCGGCCGCATCAGACAGCCAGAACTGGCCGACCGAAGTTTTCCACCCGCCGGCTGGCCGATCAAGCCCGCTTCCGAAGAAAGGCGCTCGGCTTGCAGGCCGCTCCGCCATTCAGCATCCCTGGCTGCCCGGCACAGGTTACAAGATGCACCCCCAATGACGCAGCAGACCATTGTCGCTCAAGCAGCTTCATGCCGCCAGCCCAACAACAACGGCGACCAGCACCACCACGACCAGCAGCAAATT
>NW_027254742.1:45000-47500 GCF_044704955.1 Pristiophorus japonicus | reverse complement strand
CTGTCCTGAGAGCCGGGCACGGGTACAAGCGGGGCTGCTGGCTCCCAGAGTACGATTTCAGCAAAACACCAAAGAGTTTGAAAAGTACAACAAAAGACTTTGTCAAAATTGTTCCAAGTCTCGCACACCGGTCATTTTGTGACTTTCCAAGTGCTCTTTTCAAAGGTCTCTTTCCTGAGATTGAGCACCTTTCAGCAAAGCATCACTTTTCGGGCGCTTTCAAAGTGTACCCGCTGTCGTAAAAATGTTCTGAAAATCGTGTTCCCGAAAATCTCCGGGCACCCCGCCAACCCCCAAGGACAGAAATGACAAGTGTCAAGTTGGCGGGGCGTCGGGCCACCTGCTGCCGGCCATGAGCATCCAAATCCCCGCAAAAGGGGCATTTTCATTTCTTCATCGGGACTTCCGGCAATTTCCAAGGTTCAACTCATTAACGTTGTTCGCAGACACTTGCCAGAAAATGCAAGTGGCCACTTTGCCGGGCCGACTCGCTTGCCCAAGCGGGAAACCATCAACCGAAGGCCCGGTAAGGCGGCCGAATCTGACCTCATAGACTTCCACACAACGGGACTTTTGACTTTCCCGGCCGCGGGTGGCCTCCACCCGGCCTCAGCCATCAGCCCTGCCTGCCTCCAGCCGCCTTCTGGTTAATGAGTTATCCAGCCTGGCACTTCGGTTGCGCCAGCGAGACCAAGTCTCGGCTTTGGTTAATGATTTGAGCCGAACCGACCTGCCCCCCGCCCCCCCCGGGCTGAACTCGGGCAGGTCTGCCGATTTCCCGACTCCTTTCGGGGCCTAATCGGGTCGCGCGAGCCGCCTGGCGCGATCGGGGACCATGCCCCGGCCTCTGCCAGGCCTCGGGCAGCCGCTTTTGAAGCCCGACCAAAAACCCGAAAAATGGGCAAAAAGGGAATAAATTCCCGCCCAAAAAGGGTGAATAGTCGGTTGGGCGGCAGCCCTGGTCGGTCTCTGCAGACCTGGAGGCTCGAGACGTTTGTTTGGAAAACTCACCAAGTCTCGATTCTGCCACCTCCTACCTCTGTGCAGATACCCCGCCAACCCCCAAGGACAGAAATGACAAGTGTCAAGTTGGCGGGGCGTCGGGCCACCTGCTGCCGGCCATGAGCATCCAAATCCCCGCAAAAGGGGCATTTTCATTTCTTCATCGGGACTTCCGGCAATTTCCGAGGTTCAACTCATTAACGTTGTTCGCAGACACTTGCCAGAAAATGCAAGTGGCCACTTTGCCGGGCCGACTCGCTTGCCCAAGCGGGAAACCATCAACCGAAGGCCCGGTAAGGCGGCCGAATCTGACCTCATAGACTTCCACACAACGGGACTTTTGACTTTCCCGGCCGCGGGTGGCCTCCACCCGGCCTCAGCCATCAGCCCTGCCTGCCTCCAGCCGCCTTCTGGTTAATGAGTTATCCAGCCTGGCACTTCGGTTGCGCCAGCGAGACCAAGTCTCGGCTTTGGTTAATGATTTGAGCCGAACCGACCTGCCCCCCGCCACCGCGGGCTGAACTCGGCAAGGTCTGCCGATTTCCCGACTCCTTTCGGGGCCTAATCGGGTCGCGCGAGCCGCCTGGCGCGATCGGGGCCCATGCCCCGGCCTCTGCCAGGCCTCGGGCAGCCGCTTTTGAAGCCCGACCAAAAACCCGAAAAATGGGCAAAAAGGGAATAAATTCCCGCCCAAAAAGGGTGAATAGTCGGTTGGGCGGCAGCCCTGGTCGGTCTCTGCAGACCTGGAGGCTCGAGACGTTTGTTTGGAAAACTCACCAAGTCTCGATTCTGCCACCTCCTACCTCTGTGCAGATACCCCGCCAACCCCCAAGGACAGAAATGACAAGTGTCAAGTTGGCGGGGCGTCGGGCCACCTGCTGCCGGCCATGAGCATCCAAATCCCCGCAAAAGGGGCATTTTCATTTCTTCATCGGGACTTCCGGCAATTTCCAAGGTTCAACTCATTAACGTTGTTCGCAGACACTTGCCAGAAAATGCAAGTGGCCACTTTGCCGGGCCGACTCGCTTGCCCAAGCGGGAAACCATCAACCGAAGGCCCGGTAAGGCGGCCGAATCTGACCTCATAGACTTCCACACAACGGGACTTTTGACTTTCCCGGCCGCGGGTGGCCTCCACCCGGCCTCAGCCATCAGCCCTGCCTGCCTCCAGCCGCCTTCTGGTTAATGAGTTATCCAGCCTGGCACTTCGGTTGCGCCAGCGAGACCAAGTCTCGGCTTTGGTTAATGATTTGAGCCGAACCGACCTACCCCCCGCCCCCGCGGGCTGAACTCGGGCAGGTCTGCCGATTTCCCGACTCCTTTCGGGGCCTAATCGCGTCGCGCGAGCCGCCTGGCGCGATCGGGGACCATGCCCCGGCACCTGCCAGGCCTCGGGCAGCCGCTTTTGAAGCCCGACCAAAAACCCGAAAAATGGGCAAAAAGGGAATAAATTCCCGCCCAAAAAGGGTGAATAGTCGGTTGGGCGGCAGCCCTGGTC
>NW_027254742.1:30000-32500 GCF_044704955.1 Pristiophorus japonicus | reverse complement strand
CAAGGTTCAACTCATTAACGTTGTTCGCAGACACTTGCCAGAAAATGCAAGTGGCCACTTTGCCGGGCCGACTCGCTTGCCCAAGCGGGAAACCATCAACCGAAGGCCCGGTAAGGCGGCCGAATCTGACCTCATAGACTTCCACACAACGGGACTTTTGACTTTCCCGGCCGCGGGTGGCCTCCACCCGGCCTCAGCCATCAGCCCTGCCTGCCTCCAGCCGCCTTCTGGTTAATGAGTTATCCAGCCTGGCACTTCGGTTGCGCCAGCGAGACCAAGTCTCGGCTTTGGTTAATGATTTGAGCCGAACCGACCTGCCCCCCGCCCCCCCCGGGCTGAACTCGGGCAGGTCTGCCGATTTCCCGACTCCTTTCGGGGCCTAATCGGGTCGCGCGAGCCGCCTGGCGCGATCGGGGCCCATGCCCCGGCCTCTGCCAGGCCTCGGGCAGCCGCTTTTGAAGCCCGACCAAAAACCCGAAAAATGGGCAAAAAGGGAATAAATTCCCGCCCAAAAAGGGTGAATAGTCGGTTGGGCGGCAGCCCTGGTCGGTCTCTGCAGACCTGGAGGCTCGAGACGTTTGTTTGGAAAACTCACCAAGTCTCGATTCTGCCACCTCCTACCTCTGTGCAGATACCCCGCCAACCCCCAAGGACAGAAATGACAAGTGTCAAGTTGGCGGGGCGTCGGGCCACCTGCTGCCGGCCATGAGCATCCAAATCCCCGCAAAAGGGGCATTTTCATTTCTTCATCGGGACTTCCGGCAATTTCCAAGGTTCAACTCATTAACGTTGTTCGCAGACACTTGCCAGAAAATGCAAGTGGCCACTTTGCCGGGCCGACTCGCTTGCCCAAGCGGGAAACCATCAACCGAAGGCCCGGTAAGGCGGCCGAATCTGACCTCATAGACTTCCACACAACGGGACTTTTGACTTTCCCGGCCGCGGGTGGCCTCCACCCGGCCTCAGCCATCAGCCCTGCCTGCCTCCAGCCGCCTTCTGGTTAATGAGTTATCCAGCCTGGCACTTCGGTTGCGCCAGCGAGACCAAGTCTCGGCTTTGGTTAATGATTTGAGCCGAACCGACCTACCCCCCGCCCCCGCGGGCTGAACTCGGGCAGGTCTGCCGATTTCCCGACTCCTTTCGGGGCCTAATCGCGTCGCGCGAGCCGCCTGGCGCGATCGGGGACCATGCCCCGGCACCTGCCAGGCCTCGGGCAGCCGCTTTTGAAGCCCGACCAAAAACCCGAAAAATGGGCAAAAAGGGAATAAATTCCCGCCCAAAAAGGGTGAATAGTCGGTTGGGCGGCAGCCCTGGTCGGTCTCTGCAGACCTGGAGGCTCGAGACGTTTGTTTGGAAAACTCACCAAGTCTCGATTCTGCCACCTCCTACCTCTGTGCAGATACCCCGCCAACCCCCAAGGACAGAAATGACAAGTGTCAAGTTGGCGGGGCGTCGGGCCACCTGCTGCCGGCCATGAGCATCCAAATCCCCGCAAAAGGGGCATTTTCATTTCTTCATCGGGACTTCCGACAATTGCCGAGGTTCAACTCATTAACGTTGTTCGCAGACACTTGCCAGAAAATGCAAGTGGCCACTTTGCCGGGCCGACTCGCTTGCCCAAGCGGGAAACCATCAACCGCAGGCCCGGTAAGGCGGCCGAATCTGACCTCATAGACTTCCACACAACGGGACTTTTGACTTTCCCGGCCGCGGGTGGCCTCCACCCGGCCTCAGCCATCAGCCCTGCCTGCCTCCAGCCGCCTTCTGGTTAATGAGTTATCCAGCCTGGCACTTCGGTTGCGCCAGCGAGACCAAGTCTCGGCTTTGGTTAATGATTTGAGCCGAACCGACCTGCCCCCCGCCTCCCCCGGGCTGAACTCGGGCAGGTCTGCCGATTTCCCGACTCCTTTCGGGGCCTAATCGGGTCGCGCGAGCCGCCTGGCGCGACCGGGGACATGCCCCGGCCTCTGCCAGGCCTCGGGCTGCCGTTTTTGAAGCCCGACCAAAAACCCGAAAAATGGACAAAAATGGAAAAAATTCCCGCCCAAAAAGGGTGAATAGTCGGTTGGGCGGCAGCCCTGGTCGGTCTCTGCAGACCTGGAGGCTCGAGACGTGACTTTGGAAAACTCACCAATTCTCGATCAGCCACCTCCTACCTCTGTGCAGGTACCCCGCCAACCCCCAAGGACAGAAATGACAAGTGTCAAGTTGGCGGGACGGATTTGACTTCGGTCGCCGAGCCCTGGAACTAATTTCCCGCAAACGGCTTCGGATTTAGCTCCATCCAGACTTCCGGGACGAAACTTGACAGGCCGTATCTCCGCACTCCCGGAGCGCAGCCGCACCGTTCCGGCACCCATCGACGCGGCTGGCCGAGCCCGAGCGAACGCACCCCACGGCGGACGGCTAGGCCTTTCCGATTTTTTCACCCTTTTTCCCGAAAAGATTCCAACTGGCAGGGACATTCGCCCGACGGCTTAAAGACATGCCCTTCTGCCAC